>NC_079198.1:4815141-5052641 GCF_029499605.1 Hyla sarda | reverse complement strand
GAGCGCCAGCGTAGCAGGGGACCCCGAAGAGGACGCTCCGGAGCCCTGAGGACATGTAAGTGATCGTCGGGGCACACTGTGCACCGTAAACGGCTATCCGGGGGCAGCTGAAGCAGTCTTCGCTGCTGGATAGCCGATAATGCGATGGCCCCGACATACAAAAGCATCGTATGTTATGTTGATGCTGCCTACAACATGCGATGGTCTCAGAGTGATCGTATGCTGAAATGATCGTATGTCGGGGCCATCGTAGGTCGGGGGGGGTAGGGTCACTGTACAGGAAGTGAGGGCAGGACAAGCAGGGATCTGTGCAGGCTCCTGGATTATCAATCATCCTAATGTGTCAGCCCCTAGCACAGTGTTTCCCAACCAGGGTGCTTCCAGCTGTTGCAAAACTACAACTCCCAGCATGCCCGGACAGCCGTTGGCTGTCCGGGCATGCTGGGAGTTGTAGTTTTGCACCAGCTGGAGGCACCCTAATTGGGAAACACTGCCATAGCATGTCACAAAGCCCTTCTTGTCCGTCCTTCCTGTATTTGGACTCCTCATAGCAACACAAAGGCGATAGCTGCAGGGACAAAAATATACATATAATGGTCTTAATTATCTACATTATATTAAAAAAAAATTTGTTGACGACAGGCACACTTTAAAGGGATTATCCAGGAAAAAATGTTTTATTATATATCAACTGGCTCCAGAAAGTTAAACAGATTTGTAAATTACTTCTATTAAAAAATCTTAATCCTTTCTGTACTTATAAGCTGCTGAAGTTGAGTTGTTCTTTTCTGTCTAAATGCTCTCTGATGACACGTGTCCCGGGAACTGTCCAGAGTAGAAGCAAATCCCCATAGCAAACCTCTTCTACTCTGTGCAGTTCCTGAGACAAGCAGAGATGTCAGCAGAGAGCACTGCTGCCAGACAGTAAACAGCAACTCAACTTGATCAGCTGATAATTATTGAAAGGATTAAGATTTTTTAATAGAAGTAATTTACAAATCTGTTTAACTTTCTGCAGCCAGTTGATATAAAGATTATTTTTTTATTTTCCTGGAATGCCCCCATTAACATACCGCATGCTTTACAGGTCATGAAGGAAGCCGCGCCAGAGCTAAACGTCAGCAGCTCAGACCCCGAAGATGAGAAGGAAGAGCCCCGGCCCGATGGAGAGAACGACCCAGACTTCAGTCAGGTAAAACTGCCCGGACATTATGGTTTTTAGATCTCTTGCCCCTTCATACATTGTGATCCAGAGGACAACGTAGGGGCCTCTACCATCCCCTTAGAGAGAGTGTGTTGTCCTCTATAGGGGCAGCTAGGGGGCAGTATTGATCTTAAAAGGTAAAAACAAAAGGGATAAAATTATAGTGGTGGGAAAGCTATATAGGAAAGGAAGTACAAAAAATGCGGGGGTTCTGTATCCCAAGCACTACTGATACCAATTTATACCAATATATATTGTGGACCTGAGGAAGGCGTTGTCCAGTTGTACCTTTTATGTACGAATTAAATAAAAAGCATCCTGTGTACCTATTGGCCTATCGATTCTATCAGTAGCGCTTGGGATACAGAACCTCAGCATTTTCTGTACTTCCCTATATAGCTTTTTCCGTTGCCCTGCCCTGGGCACAACGGACAAGGGGGTACCAAGCTGTAACAGTCCACCCCACATGACCCCAGAGTGGCGCCATATATGCCGCACGTCTTGTAGAGGTCAGTACCCCACCGTACAGGTGTGGTGGTGGGGTCCTTTCATCTCTCTTCTTTCCATCAAGAAGTCTATAACATTCTACGCCAGAGAGCGCCCCGCATCTTTTTTCCTTTCTAGTGGTGGGAAAGGGCATACTGGTGAGTATCTGCCTCAACATGAGGTCTGAGAACATCGAGGATCAGGTGACTTGTGCGCTACAGGATTTCTGTTTCTACATCCAGGCTAATGGAGCAGCAAAGAGGCAAAAGGTTTCCATTCAGGGCCAAATTTCCATCCCAGGCCAGGTTTCCTATCAGAAGCAGCAGGGGATCCGGAGAAGTACACGGCACAGAAAAGTGCGGGGGGAGAAGGCTTTACTGGTCTCCGCTAACCAGACATTAAAGGACCTGAAGATCCAGGTGAGAAGCGTCTACCGAGGGGCCCCGGGGCCCAGTACCCCACCGCAGCCACTGACATTGTCTCTGATTTCAGATCATGCACGCCTTCTCTGTCGCCCCATTTGATCAGAACCTATCTCTGGATGGGAAGGTTTTGAATGATGACTGTGCCACGCTGGGATCTCTGGGAATTGTCCCAGAATCCGTCATTTTACTAAAGGTAGTTTAACCTCTTCCTGCCACCAGTAGTCTTGATGCAAAGGCCGTACAGAGCAGGATATAACACCAGGTCTGTTTCCTCCCCACAGGCAGATGAGCCCATTGCAGACTATGCAGCCATGGATGATGTGATGCAAGGTGAGGAGCTGCCATTGTGTGCATGAGTGTCACATGACTTTATGATATCCAGACTAGATGACTTTCCCTCCCTGGTTCAGTGTAATCTTCCCACTAGGGCTGGGCGGTATGACCAAATATGTATCACAGTATTTTTTTTAAACTTACGGCTGTTCCACGGTATATAACGCTATTTTCACACACACACCCCCAAATCATGTGACCCACCAACGCTGTTCAGCACCCCCCCCATCCCCCCCACACACACAAAATCATGTGACCCTCGGGCGGTGTTCGGCTCCCCCACCCCCAAATCATGTGACCCGCCAGCACTGTTCTGCTCCCCCCAATTAATGATCAGCCCAGCGGGGTACTACTCACATATGTCGCCCAGCAAGCACTGCCCTCCTCCTCTTTGTTGGGGGCCGCTGGCCATGGAACTCACTGTACACCAGTGGTCTCCAACCTGCGAACCTCCAGTTGTTGCAAAACTACAACTCCCAGCATGCCCGGACAGCCGTTAGCTGTCCGGGCATGCTGGGAGTTGTAGTTTTGCAACAGCTGGAGGTCCGCAGGTTGGAGACCACTGCTGTACGCTGTATCCCTATGCCCGGGCTGCAAAAGATACAGAGAATAATCTTTAACTTACCTACATCGGCCACACGCTGGGGACTGAAATGTCTGACAGCCGTCAGCCTATCACCGGCCGCAGCGATGTCCCGCCCCGACCAGTGATAGGCTGAGTGCACTGTCATGTAAGAAGCCGGCCAGAGCTCCTTACATGACTGTGGGCTCAGCCTATCGCTGGCCGGGGCGGGACATCGCTGCGGCCGGTGATAGGCTGACGGCTGTCCGACGTTCCCACCCCCAGCGTGTGGTCGACATAGGTGAGTTACAGTTTATTTTCTTTATCTTTTGCAGCCCGGGCATAGGGATACAGCGTACAGCAATGGTCTCAAACCTGCAGACCTCCAGCTGTTGCAAAACTACAACTCCCAGCATGCCCGGACAGCCGTTGGCTGTCCGGGCATGCTGGCAGTTGTAATTTTGCAACATCTGGAGGTCTGCAGGTTGGTGACCACTGGCGTACAGTATAGAGTTCCAGTGCCCGTCGGCCCCCAACAAAGAGGAGGGCAGTGCTTGCGGGTGACATATGTGAGTAGTACCCCGCTGGGCTGATCATTAATTGGGGGGGGGGGGGGGGCAGAACAGTGCTGGCGAGTAACATAGAATTAGTTCCCCGATGTGGGGACAGCGCAGCACAGCGCTGGGCTGATAATACATTCCCGAGGGGGAGGGGCCCAAACGGTATTGCGGTATGGGGGAAAATTCATATCGTGCAGCCCAAAAAATTCTGTATTCGGTATGAACCAGTATACCGCCCAGCCCTACTTCCCACTGGGATATAAGGGGCATAATTTGTATAAAAATAATTAGTCTAATACAAAAGAATTGAAGAGTCCTGGGGGGGTTAGTGTGCGCCATTCTCGCAGCACGGTGGGGATGTCTTTATTTATAGTAATCTCCACTTATATTTTTTTTCTTGCAGTGTGTATGCCAGAGGAAGGATTTAAAGGTAAGCGTAAAGATGGTAAGAGTCTCCATATAGAGCAGTGGTCTCAAACTGTGGCCCTCCTCATGTTGCAAAACTTCAACTCCCAGCATGTCGGGACAGCCAACGGCTTTGTACAGGGGCCCCATAGATTCACCCTAGAACCTTACAGGCCTAAGACAAAGGCAAACTGCAAAATCTAAATCAGTCTCTCCCAATCAGTGTGCCTCCAGCTGTTGCAAAATTTCAACTACCAGCATGCCCGGACAGCAGTTGGCTGATTTTGTATAATTTTTTTCTCTCTGGTTTGCAGGAACAGGTCTGCTGGGACACTAGTTTTGAGCCTCCTCTGAATGGCGTCTTACGTGCGCAGTAGGAAGCGGATTGTGACTCTTCCAGGAGGTGTGCGGCGCCTCCACCTCCGAGCATTGCCTTACATTGAACATAGCAGATTGCACTGAAGGACTGCAGCGGTAGAAGGACAAACTCTCTACTTTTTATATGTAAATACAGATGATGCCGTATATCTATAATATAATATAACTTGTTTACACTGGGATTCCTCCACGTGACGTCTCCCAGCAGCGGCTTCTGTCTTGTGGATATAATCAATGATCGTGGGTTTCCTTTCTGGCCTGCTCGTCACATAATAATAAAAAGAAAGAAAAAAAAAAGCCGACTGTTCTCATAATGATCCGCGGCTTCCGTGTCCTAATATGGAGACAGAAGGAATTTATTTAGCAATTAACTTAGTTCATGTTTGTTGTACTTGTTACTTATCATATTTGTTTTGTACTTAAACAATGTTTACTACAACATCTACACGTCTTTTCTATCATAAGCTTTGGTAAATCAGGGGTAAATTAGAGTCTAGGCCAGTGCATCCCAACTAGTGTGCCTCCAGCTGTTGCAAAACTACAACACTCATCATGCCTGGACACCCAAAGGCTGTCTGATCATGCTGGAAGTTGTAGTTTTGCAACAGCTGGAGGCACGCTGGTCTGAACGGTGGCGTTAACCCTAGAGGTGGCAGGGGAAAATATATTATCCTTGGCTCCGGTCATCTAAATACAGACAAGCAATGATGCCAAAGTGAGTGCAGGATTTTAGTCTTCATTCATACATGTACACCAACCATTTTATGCTGCAGATCTGCCGCTGGAGGACCCCTCCTGGGTGCCTTTGTATGTGCCTGCTCGGAGCAGCAATACGCCGCTACGAGCAGACACACTGCTGCAATAGCAGCCACGCTCCCTGGGCTAGGCCGAGAGCAGCCATGAAGAGTTACTATGCTGCGCATGCACGCGGCAACTCACACATCGCAGTGTGTCTGCTCGTAGCGGCGTATACAGCGGTCCTTCAGTGGCGAATCCGCAGCGTAATACGTGCTGTGGATCCGCTCGTGTGAACGTACCCTAAAAGGTTAAAGGAAAACTATTGTGCACAAAAATGTGTCCTCTATACAAAGGATAGGGAATACATTTTAGATTGTGGGGGTCCAAGCACTGGGACCCCCTGCAATATCCTGCACAAGACCCCGGCTCTGCACCCTCCATGTATCTCTATGGGAGAGGCGGAGATCGCTAAATGTCCAGCTCTCCCATAGAGATATATAAAGTGGGCATGCCGGCAGTTTTGTGCGGGGGTAAGACATGCCCCCTTTCCGTGAAGAGCCAGCGTCTCAATCAGGGGGGGAGGGGAGGTCTTGGTAGTAAGTCCACCCGCCATCTATAAACTCCTTTGGATAGGGGATACATCTTCTCCTTTAAAAGCACATGCGTAACTTAAAACCATGTGGTCGACACAGACAGGACAGGGCAATTTGTCCAATTAGATAAAGAATAATCTCAGTGAATGCTAGGCATGCGCCCCTGATATCTGTGTAAACCCGAGACATTTACACGAGTAATTGTACTCATACAAATGTGTCAGATACCTGCGCTGAGGTCTCTTAATCAGTCGCTCCGTTTTCCAGAGTGGTGCAGGACCTGCCGTGTGAGATGACTACCTCACTTCATTGCGTGGCAGGTCCTGCACCACTACAGATAATGAAGCGAAGGAGAAGGTCCTGCGGCACTAACCAAGCAGAGGATGCAGTGTGTCAGTGAAGGCCGCATGGACTTTGACCTAAGCGTACACAAATTGTAGAACCACTTCTGCTGTCACATGACATTAGAACAAATAAAAAGTATCAGTAATTGGTATCTAGGCTGTTGGCTGTCTGGGCATGCTGGGAGTTGTAGTTCTGCAACAGCTGGTGGACCGGAGTTTGGAAACAACTGGTTTATACACTGCTCAAAAAAATAAAGGGAACACCAAGATAACACATCCTAGACCTGGACTAAAGCATCCGCCAACTCCTGGACAGTCTGTGGTGGATGGAGCGAGACGTCCCAGATGTGCTCAATCGGATTCAGGGGAACGGGCGGCCAGTCCATAGCATCAATGCCTTCCTCTTGTCAATGCCACATGAGGTCTAGCATTGTCTTGTATTAGGAGGAACCCAACCGCACCAGCATATGGTCTCACAAGGGGTCTGAGGATCTCATCTCGGTACCTAATGGCAGTCAGGCTACCTCTGGTAAGCACATGGAGGGCTGTGTGCCCCCCCAAAGAAATGCCACCCCATACCATTACTGACCCACCACCAAACCGGACATGCTGGATAGGGGATAAGATGTCTGATCGCGGGGGTCCCGCAGCTGGGGAGCCCCGCAATATAGCATGCGGCACCCACCTGTTTCTGCGCTGGAGGGTCTGGGTCCCAACCACTGAACGGAAGTTTGTGACTTCACGCCTCTGCCCCTGTGTGACGTCAGTCCTTCTTGACCTCATTGTACAGAGCCCCGCTTGTCTTCAGTGTACAGAGCCCTGCTTGTCCTCACTGTACAGAGCCCCGCTTGTCCTCAGTGTACAGAGCCCCGCTTGTCCTCAGTGTACAGAGCCCCGCTTGTCCTCAGTGTACAGAGCCCCGCTTGTCCTCAGTGTACAGAGCCCCGCTTGTCCTCAGTGTACATAGCCCCGCTTGTCCTCAGTGTACAGAGCCCTGCTTGTCCTCAGTGTACAGAGCCCCGCTTGTTCTCGGTGTACACAGCCCCGCTTGTCCTCGGTGTACAGAGCCCCGCTTGTCCTCGGTGTACAGAGCCCCGCTTGTCCTCAGTGTACAGAGCCCCGCTTGTCCTCAGTGTACAGAGCCCCGCTTGTCCTCACTGTACAGAGCCCCGCTTGTCCTCAGTGTACAGAACCCCGCTCGTCCTCACTGTACAGAACCCCGCTCGTCCTCACTGTACAGAACCCCGCTCGTCCTCACTGTACAGAACCCCGCTCGTCCTCACTGTACAGAACCCCGCTTGTCCTCACTGTACAGAGCCCCGCTCGTCCACCATCACTTCCTGTATTTGGACTCCTCATAGAGACACACAGGCAATAGCTGCAGGGACAAAAATATACACATTTTTTTAACCAATGTATATTACAAATTTACATATAATATTATCTACATTATGTAAAAAGTTTTTGTTGACGACAGGTTCACTTTAAGAACCATGCCGGGCTTTCTTCCCAAGGTACCATCTGCGGCTAATTGAATGAACCAGGAGATTGGGGTAACCGTCCTTTTTAAATTCTCAAGAAAAGAATCTTCATCAGTGCGACGACGCATCCTTTACCACATCCTGCAGAAGAGGAGAGGCGGCTGTCAGCGACTCCTTGTCTCTCCAGGGAGAAGGCAGACATGATTTATTACCGATTGCTGTTTTAAATGGCGCTCAGAACGGGCGCCATCTTTTCTTTTTGAGCAGTGAGGAATGTGAACCCATAATGTGCTACATTCTACGGCAGTGTTTCCTAACCAGGGTGCCTCCAGCTGTTGCAAAACTACAACTCCCAGCTTGCCCGGACAGCCGAAGGCTGTCCGGGCATGATGGGAGTTGTAGTTTTGCAACAGCTGGAGGCACCCTGATTGTGGAACACTGGTCTATGGACTCCAGGAAGTGAAAAGTAAAGACATTTTCCACCTTTCCCTGCAGCTGGTATAAGGTATTCATGATATATACGGTACGTAGATGACGTGCTCGCTGGTTACTGTGTTGGTATTTTTTACCTTTTGCCTTGATGTCAGAAATGAGATTACAGGTGTTTGTGTAATCGCACTGCGGGGGCGACTGCTGATAGCGCTGTATCCCCCTCACCATATGGGCACTTCCCGGGACGTCAGGCGGTGCTCAGCTGGGTATATAGAGCCCGGGGCCCCTGACCAGGCTCTGCTGAGATGTTGAGGTTACTGGTCGCAGTGCTGCTCGCTGTAGGCGGTGAGTCTTTTCCTTACATTTCTTCGTTTTCGTTACTATGTTTTGTTGTGTTTGTTGTTTCCTCTTGGTTTTCCCTTAGTTCTTTATTTCCCTTTTCCAGCGTCCCATGGCTGCGGGGTGCCAACTTACCTGCCTGGAAGTCGCGTTGTAAATGGAGTTGACGCGGTGGCGCACAGCTGGCCCTGGATGGTGAGTGTCTGCTATTGGGCAGTGTGTACTCACTATTCTGCTGTTGTATCATGTCTTATTCACCAGAGCTGCACTTATTATTCTGCTGTTACATCATGTCTTATCCTCCAGAGCTGTACTCACTATTCTGCTGTTATATCATCTTATCCCCCAGAGCAGTACTCACTATTCTGCTGTTACATCATGTCTTATCCTCCAGAGCTGCACTTACTATTCTGCTGTTACATCATGTCTTATCCTCCAGAGCTGTACTCACTATTCTGCTGTTATATCATCTTATCCCCCAGAGCTGTACTCACTATTCTGCTGTTACATCATGTCTTATCCTCCAGAGCTGTACTCACTATTCTGCTGTTACATCATGTCTTCTCCCCCAGAGCTGCACTCACTATTCTTCTGTTACATCATGTCTTCTCCCCCAGAGCTGCACTCACTATTCTGCTATTACATCATGTCTTTTCCACTAGAGCTGCACTCACTATTCTTCTGTTACATCATGTCTTATGCACTAGAGCTGCACTCACTATTCTTCTGTTACATCATGTCTTCTCCCCCAGAGCTGCACTCATTATTCTGCTATTACATCATGTCTAATCCCCCAGAGCTGTACTCACTATTCTGCTGTTACATTGTGTCTTATTCCCCAGAGCTGCATGTCTTATCCTCCAGTCACCTCCAGATCTGCACTCACTATTCTGCTGTTACATAATGTCTTATCCTCCAGTCACCTCCAGAGCTGCACTCACTATTCTGCTGTTAAATCATATCCTATTCCCCAGAGCTGCACTTACTATTCTGCTGTTATATGATGTCTTATCCTCCAGTCACCTCCAGAGCTGCGCTCACTATTCTATTACATCATGTCTTATCCTCCAGAGCTGCACTTAATATTCTGCTATTACATCGTCTTTTTCTCCTGTTACCTCCAGAGCTGCACTCACTTTTCTGCTGTTACATCATGTCTTATCCCCCAGAGCTGCACTCACTATTCTGCTGTTACATCATGTCTTATCCCCCAGAGCTGCACTCACTATTCTGCTGTTACATCATGTCTTATCCCCCAGAGCTGCACTCACTATTCTGCTGTTACATCATGTCTTATCCTCCAGAGCTGCACTCACTATTCTGCTGTTACTTTGCTTCTTATACTCCAGTCTCTTTTTTTGTGTCTTTCAGGCATCTTTACAGGTCATTTATTCTGGCGGGTACCAGCATAACTGTGGGGCCAGCCTCATCACATCGCGCTGGGTCCTGACCGCAGCACATTGCATCAGGTATGTTCTGTCTATGAGGGGCACATGAATAAGGGGAGGGTAACTTACTGCATTATCAGTGGGTGCTATGTAGGACCCGGGGCGAAGAACCTTTCTGCATCCTGACAGCAAGCAGAGATCTTGAACATGACGAGGAATTTAAAAACAGCCGGACACTTCTGGGGATCTCTGCTTGGTGTCAGGACGCAGAAACGTTCTCACTTATTTCCGCAGGATTAGATGGGATGGGTTATATCCCTGTACATGACCCTATAATACACCAGGGGGCAGTATGACTGCAGAATATCCCTGTACATGACCCTATAATACACCAGGGGGCAGTATGTCTGCAGAATATCCCTGTACATGACCCTATAATACACCAGGGGGCGGTATGTCTGCAGAATATCCCTGTATATGATCCTATAATACACCAGGGGGCGGTATGTCTGCAGAATATCCCTGTACATGACCCTATAATACACCAGGGGGCAGTATGACTGCAGAATATCCCTGTACATGACCCTATAATACACCAGGGGGCGGTATGACTGCAGAATATCCCTGTACATGATCCTATAATACACCAGGGGGCAGTATGACTGCAGAATATCCCTGTACATGACCCTATAATACACCAGGGGGCAGTATGTCTGCAGAATATCCCTGTACATGACCCTATAATACACCAGGGGGCGGTATGTCTGCAGAATATCCCTGTACAAGACCCTATAATACACCAGGGGGCAGTATGTCTGCAGAATATCCCTGTACATGACCCTATAATACACCAGGGGGCGGTATGTCTGCAGAATATCCCTGTACATGACCCTATAATACACCAGGGGGCAGTATGACTGCAGAATATCCCTGTACATGACCCTATAATACACCAGGGGGCGGTATGTCTGCAGAATATCCCTGTACATGACCCTATAATACACCAGGGGGCGGTATGACTGCAGAATATCCCTGTACATGACCCTATAATACACCAGGGGGCGGTATGTCTGCAGAATATCCCTGTATATGACCCTATAATACACCAGGGGGCGGTACATGTCACCCAGCCTGAGGTAGGTGAGTGTTTAGGGACCCATCCGATAAGAGGCCACCTCCGCGTGGTGGATGGGGGACATGTTTTGATCAAAAAGTGCGCTAAGAGCCTCCATTTTGTTGACCAAGTGTGCTGCTGCCATTTTCTTTTTTTACATGTTTTGTACTTGCCACAGCAGCGTGCACCCGTGTATTGGGTTTAGGTGCTGGCTACATTTTCAGTTTTTTTTTTCCTTTGCTGTGCAGAATATCCCTGTACATGATCCTATAATACACCAGGGGGCAGTATGTCTGCAGAATATCCCTGTACATGACCCTATAATACACCAGGGGGCGGTATGTCTGCAGAATATCCCTGTACATGACCCTATAATACACCAGGGGGCGTTATGTCTGCAGAATATCCCTGTACATGACCCTATAATACACCAGGGGGCAGTATGTCTGCAGAATATCCCTGTACATGACCCTATAATACACCAGGGGGCGGTATGTCTGCAGAATATCCCTGTACATGACCCTGTAATACACCAGGGGGCGGTATGACTGCAGAATATCCCTGTACATGACCCTATAATACACCAGGGGGCGGTATGTCTGCAGAATATCCCTGTACATGACCCTGTAATACACCAGGGGGCGGTATGACTGCAGAATATCCCTGTACATGATCCTATAATACACCAGGGGGCGGTATGTCTGCAGAATATCCCTGTACATGACCCTGTAATACACCAGGGGGCGGTATGTCTGCAGAATCTTTTCGGGACATAAGGATGTCCGCGGGTCACTCACCATTCCCCGGCCGATGCGCGCCCTCCTCCAGTCCTCCTGCGGTCTTCCTGCAATCCTCTGCCTCTCTATGGTTGTACGCACGGGACCTCAGTGACGTCCCGTGCGTACAACCATAGAGGCGCCGGAGGACAGGAGGACCGGAGGAAGACGCGCGCCGACCGGGGCCTGGTGAGTGACCGGCGGTGTGTAATCTTCAGCATTCCGGTCACCGCTCCTCCGGTCCCGACACCTACTGCTATGGTCCATAGGCCATAGCAGTAGATGTAACCCCGGGCTGGAGGAGCGGTGACCGGATCACTGTGGGGGCAGCAGTACAGACATACAGCCTCCAGCCATACACTGTATATGGCTGGAAGCTGTATGTCTGTGGGGGGGAGCTGCCTACTATTGTGGGGGAACTATACTGCCAACCATTGTGGGGGAACTATACTGCCAACCATTGTGGGGGAACTATACTGCCAACCATTGTGGAGGGGGGGGGGAAGCTGCCAACCATTGTGGGGGAACTATACTGCCAACTATTGTGGGGGAACTATACTGCCAACCATTGTGGGGGAACTATACTGCCAACTATTGTGGGGGAACTATACTGCCAACCATTGTGGGAGAACTATACTGCCAACTATTGTGGGGGAACTATACTGCCAACCATTGTGGAGGGGGGGGGGGGGGAGCTGCCTACCATTGTGGGGGAAGAACTATACTGCCAACTATTGTGGGGGGGGAGGGGGGAGGAGCTGCCAACTATTGTGGGGGAACTATACTGATATAAAATATTTTACTACAGTATTTGGTTCAGAATAGTTTTTTTCTAGATTTTCCTTCTTTAATATTGGGTGCGTCTTATATGCCGGAAAATACGGTATCTTACAAGTGTTATCATACAACTTCTACATTTTAATTTTAATTACATTTTTTTTTCCATTTATTTTTATATTTATTTTTATTCTCAATTTTCATTATTATTATTATTTTCATCTACAATTTTCTATATATATATTTACATTTTTATTCCCATTTTTACCTCTATATTTATTATTACCATTTTCTATTTTTTACGTCCTTATTTTATATTCATATATTTTTTTCTACATCTCACATTTTTTCATATTCATTTACTATTTATTTTTTATATTTTTCATTTTTCCCCTTTAGTATCTCTTCTTTTTCTCATTCTATCTATTTATCCCGTAGCTGATACCAGACGTAATTCTTCCATATACCCTATATAGGAGTCCCCTAAATAACTATAGTTCTCAAATACCTCCATTGAATCATTGTTTTTCCAGCCTTTTACGTCCAATTATTTTCATATTTAATTACACATCTATGATTCTTATATTGTATCTAACTCTATTTCTTATACTCTCTTCTTTTCCTATCTTTCTTCCTCTATTTCCTCTTTTTCCTATATGATCCAGTTCCTGAATTTACCTACAACCTGAAATTTCCAGACTTTCTGGTTTTCCCCTAATCTCAGTTCACACTATAAAAAACTCTTCCCGCACATATCATACACCTATACCTCTACTGAAGAAAAGGCCCGAGGCCTTGAAACGCGTCTAGAATTGTTTATTCTACTTGCATCCATCCATATTCACCTCTATATTCCAATAATCCAGCTTATTACTGAACTCTATTTGCAACTGCTGGAAGCCCCAGCTTTGGGACCACTGCGGCTTCACTGCCATTCTACGCGCGCATAAGCGCTTAACCACACGAGGCACGCCGCACACACCCCCACCACTGTACCTGCGTTGTTTTACTCCACCAACCAAGGACCCTCGGTATACCTGTGAGGCCGGTGCCATCCGTGACACCTCCAACGCTACCTATAGCGCTACACACAGCGCTGCCGGGCCCAGGAGACATAGACTGTTACTGCCGGCGGCCTGACACCTTTGTGCCACATCACGGAAACATCTCCTCTGCCGATACCATCAATACCAGCGGCCGTCAGGTGGTGAGGGGTGCTGTGCACCGGACTCTGTTATTCTCCTTATTCTCCTCATCTGTGAGACCGTTATTATACTGCGCCACCAACGGCTGATACATTGTTTATTGAGACTGAACCACTAAGACTGGATACTTAAATGGGCACTGTCACCAACTTTATTTTTTGATATGTTGTAGTAATTATGTGCTACAACATATCTCTAATATACTTTTATTATTATTTTTTTTTAAATTAAAATTGTTTCATTTACATTTGAAAACCGGCCACTAGGGGTCTCCCTCCTAGTGGCCGGCTGCAGCCTGGCGTGACGTCACGCCTGAAAAATGACTGATGCGGCCGGGTATCGGTCCTTTTTCATTCAGTCTGTGCCACTCCTCCCGCACAGCGCTGCCTTCGCCTCGTCACCACCGCTGTCCCTGCACGCCTGCTGCCAGACTCTGCAGTAAGTGTGATGGGGGGGGGGGGGTTTGTGATGGAGGGAACGGGGTATGGCGCGCGCGCGGGGGGGGGGGAGGGAGACTGAGGCGACGGGCTAGCGCCACATGTAACCAACTAATAGTTTATCTACACAGGGTGCCTCCAGCTGTTTCAATACTACAACTCCCAGCATGCCCTGACAGCCAATAGATGTCAGGGCTAGCTGGGAGTTGTAGTGATGAAACAACTGGAAGCACCCTGTGTAGATGAACTAAGGGCGAAAGTGTCCCCCCCAGCAGGCATCAGTGACATGGTGCCTGCTGGGGAAGTCTGCCTGGTAGGGAGCACATTGCCAGGCAGACAAAAGGCATTTTTAATATAGTAAAAATTAAAATTAAAAGCAGGGAGGGGGTTAGGGATAGATGGGTAATAGACAGGGACAGAAAACAAAAATAGGATGGTGGGAGCTCC
The DNA here is from genome assembly GCF_029499605.1 of Hyla sarda. Classification (NCBI taxonomy): domain Eukaryota; kingdom Metazoa; phylum Chordata; class Amphibia; order Anura; family Hylidae; genus Hyla; species Hyla sarda. The sequence continues at coordinate 5,038,217 of NC_079198.1, read as the reverse complement.
CCTTTAATATCTCCACATACTGTGACCGCAACTGTTACAATAATCTGCTATTGATATTGTGTATTCAGCTGAGACTGAGCAGTGAAAGACACTGATAACTGATCATTATTGATTTTAGTATTGAATATGTGATATTGATAACTGATCATTATTGATTTTAGTATTGAATATGTGACACTGAGAACTGATCATTATTGATTTTAGTATTGAATATGTGATACTGATAACTGATCATTATTGATTATAGTATTGAATATGTGACACTGAGAACTGATCATTATTGATTATAGTATTGAATATGTGACACTGAGAACTGATCATTATTGATTTTAGTATTGAATATGTGATACTGATAACTGATCATTATTGATTTTAGTATTGAATATGTGATACTGATAACTGATCATTATTGATTATAGTATTGAATATGTGACACTGAGAACTGATCATTATTGATTTTAGTATTGAATATGTGATACTGATAACTGATCATTATTGATTATAGTATTGAATATGTGACACTGAGAACTGATCATTATTGATTTTAGTATTGAATATGTGATACTGATAACTGATCATTATTGATTTTAGTATTGAATATGTGACACTGAGAACTGATCATTATTGATTTTAGTATTGAATATGTGATATTGAACTATAGATACAAGTTTTTATCTTTTTATTGAATCATTGATCTATTGATATTATACAATTTTACTATCCACGCTGTGTTCTGTGTCCCATACAAGGACCCTGCAGGGACACTAGACACCAGCGAACATTATTACCTTTTAATAAATATATTGTATTTTAATTAATACCTGGATCTTCTTCTATTCTCTTTATTTCTCCAACTTTCCCTTACATATACCATGAGGACTGGTACCTAGTTGATTTATCAACTAATTTATTTTCTGTACTGTATAGACCTTTGGGTGAAGGTAACACCAGTTCACCTCAGGTATATTTACCCACTGAGTGAGCTACACTTTCTTTTTTCTATTTTGTTCTTTCAATTCTTGTTTGAGGTATCTTTGCCCATTCTCCCTTACAAAAGTCTTCCAGTTCTTTGAGATTTCTGGGCTGTCTGTCACGCACTGCTCTTTTAAGGTCTATCCATAGATTTTCAATTATGTTGAGGTCAGGAGATTGTGAAGGCCATGGCAAAACCTTCAGTTTACGCCCCTTGATGTAATCCCCCGTGGATTTCGAGGTGTGTTTAGGATCATTATCCATTTGTAGAAGCCATCCTCTCTTTAACTTCAACTTTTTCACAGATGGCATCAAGTTAGCATCCAAAAATTGCTGAAATTTTATTGAATCCATTTTCCCTTCTACTCGTGAGATGTTCCCTGTGCCACTGGCTGCAATACAACCCCAAAGCATGATTGATCCACCCCCATGCTTAACAGTTGGACAGAGGTTCTTTTCATTAAATTCTGTTCCCCTTCTTCTCCAAACGTACCTTTGCTCATTCCGGCCAAAAAGTTCAATTTTAACCTCATCGGTCCACAGAACTTGTTTCCAAAATGCATCAGGCTTGTCTATATGTTCATTTGCATATATGCTGATTTTTGTGGTGAGGACGTTGGAGATGTTTTCTTCTGATGACTCTTCCATGAAGACCATATTTGTACAAGTATCTCTTTATAGTGGAATAATGTACCACAACTCCAGTGTCTGCCAGATCTTTCTGGAGGGATTGTGCAGTCAAACGTGGGTTTTGAATTGTTTTTCTCACAATCCTGCGAGCTGTTCTGTCTGATATTTTTCTTGGTCTTCCAGATCTTGCTTTAACTTCCACTGTTCCTGATGACTGCCATTTCTTAATTACATTCCGAACAGAGGATATTGACATCTGAAAACATTTTGCTATCTTCTTATAGCCTTCTCCAGCTTTGTGAGCGTCAACTATTTTCAGTTTCAGATTTCTAGACAACTGCTTAGAAGAACCCGTGGTGCTGATTGTTGGGGCAAGGTCAGATGAGTCTGGGCATTAAAAACCTTTGAGATTGACATCACGTGGTCTTCCCAGATGATGATTGAGAACAATCCATGACACTGGCAGGTCTCAGCTTTGTAAAGGGGGCAGTGCATGCTATAAATTCTGCAGGGTGCCCAAACTTTTGCAGACGCCATTTTTTTTTCTTCTGTTACTTTGAAAGTGTAAATGATGGAAATAAAATGTAACTTTTGGTGACATATAAGAATGTCTAATCTGTAATTTGATGATTTTGGAGATTTTTCCATCTTTCCTTGGCTTCTTTATGCACATTATGTACATTTTTACCTGGTGCCCAAACTTTTGATCCCCTCTGTATATGACTCTATGATTCACCTGAACATTCATGCAGGACTGTGACTGTTCGCAGCATAATTCCGTTACTACAGCACTAACGCAGATGATGTTGTGGTTACAGCCGCCGTAGGACCTATCGCATCGTTCTGGGGGAACACGACAGGAGTGTGGAGGAGGGGACCGAGCAATACTTCCCCATCAGTCAGGAAGACATCTTTATCCATCACAAGTGGGACGATTATTGTCCGGAATGTGGGTGAGTCCGCCACCACTGACCCCCAAATGTTCACCCCAACTGGAGCAGATGATGGAGAAGTAGTCCTGACCTCTTGTTCTTTTCCCTCAGTTATGATATCGCCCTCATTAAATTGTCAGGAGACGCAGAACTCAATGAGAACGTGACGCTCGGCTGCCTGCCCCGCCCCCGAGGACCGCAGCTCTACGCCAACCAGGAGTGTTATGGCACCGGCTGGGGAACTCTCTACAGTAAGTGAGCAGAGGCAGGGGGGATATATACACACACACGTATACCTTTATATACACACATATATATGTACCTGTATATACACACACACACACACACACACATATATATACCTGTATATATATACACACATATATATACCTGTGTATATACACACACACATATATACCTGTATATATACACACACACACATATATACACCTTTATACATACACATATATATATACACACATATATACACCTGTATATACACACACATATATATATATATATATATATATACCTGTATATACACACTCACACACATATATATGCCTGTATATACACACATATATATTTATATATATATACCTGTATATACACACACACACACATATATACCTGTATATACACACAAACACACATATATACCTGTATATACACACATATATATTTATATATATACCTGTATATACACACATATATACCTGTATATATATACACACACATATATAAATATATACCTGTATATACACACACATATATATACCTGTATATACACACACACATATATATATATATACCTGTATATACACACACATATATATACCTGTATATACACACACACACACATATATATATATATATACCTGTATATACACACACATATATATACCTGTGTGTATATATATATATATATATATATATATATATATATACCTGTATATATACAGACACACACATATATACCTGTGTATATACACACACACACACACACACACATATATATTATTTTATATATACCTGTATATACACACACATATATATATATATACCTGTATATACACACACACACACACACCTGTATATATACACACACACACATATATACCTGTATATACACACACACACACATATATATATAAATGTGACATTCCGTCTCAGAGATTAGCTCCGGGATCGTCCTGGACACGGCCACGGGACACGTTTTCTCTCAATAAACCCGCAGACAACGGTTATTCATGCCACGCCTGGCACCTTGCCAGCTTTATTTAGACAGGTTGCAGGGGAAAACGAACATAACACAGGAACAAAATAAAATCCGAGACCGTCTGGTCACTGACTACACATATCAGCATGCCCTGACTACTAACTGATGATCTCCCCTCAGCCAGTCAAACATGTGACTCCTGCAACCTGTTACTCACAGTTCACACCACTTCTTGGACCACTCACAGATTCCAGCTGTGTGCCTCCTCAACAGGGTCCGAGTGTCTCCCCCTACAGCAATGTGCTGTATCCCAGGGAGAGCCCAGATTACACTGAGTCTCCATCTTATATTCACCTCCCTTCCCTGCTGCCTCATTACTTAAGAAGCAGGTGAAAGATACTTCAGGGTGAGCAAAGGAAATACACCCTTTACTTGCCACCTTATCACATATATATATATATATATATATATATATATATATATATATATATATATATATACATACCTACCTATAGACACACACATATATACACCTGTATATACACACACATATATCCCACCCCCACGGATCCTGAATCTGATTAACCCTTCCCTGTGTCTTCTGTTCAGCCAATGGCCCCCAGGCCTTAATCTTACAACAAGCCATGCTGCCCATCGTGGACCACCCCCAGTGCACCCAGCCGGACTGGTGGGGCGACCTTGTGGACGAGTCTCTCCTCTGCGCCGGAGGATATGGACTAGACCTCTGCAATGTGAGTTCTGTGGGGGGTGGGGCTACGTAATGAATACCCCACCCACTATACCATTGGTCTTCATCCTGCGGACCTCCAGATGTTGCAAAACTACAACTCCCAGCATGCCCGGACAGCCATTGGCTGTCCGGGCATGCTGGGAGTTGTAGTTTTGCAACATCTGGAGGTCCGCAGGTTGGAGACCACTGCCCTATACATATACCATCCAGCTTCTCTGGTGTCTTACACACCTGACAAGTTATTAAAGGAGCCAACCAGCAACCCCTAAAGCAGTATAGCTACCACTCTGGAACCCAGGAAATCTGGGTGACAACCCCTGAGGAATCTGTAATAGCGGCCATATTGGTTGTCACCCAACTAACATCTACATCGGTGTTCCCCAAGCAGTGTGCCTCCAGTTTTAGCTGTTGGCTGTACGAGTATGCTGGGAGTTGTAGTTTTGCAACAGCTGGAGGCACCCTGGTTGGAAAACACTGATCTAAATAGATAAATAAAAATTAAAAAAACCTCCAGGGCCGATGACATATTCAGCCTTTACCCTTGTGCTTTATGTGCTCAGAGCGACTCTGGGGGACCCCTGAACTGTCAGGACACTGACGGGCGCTGGTACATCCAGGGAATCACCAGCTTTGGCACCGCAACGTGTAACACACTGAAGAAACCCACCATATTCACCCGCGTGACCCTGTTCATGGACTGGATAGAGGAGGTGAGCACTGCCCAGAGATCAGACTAGGCGGGGGAGGTACATACACTGATCAGGCTGGGAGGGGGCGGGGTCAGTGAATGCACTGATCAGGCTCGGAGGGGGCGGGGTCAGCAAATGCACTGATCAGACTGGGAGGGGGCGGGGTCAGCGAATGCACTGATCAGACTGAGACGGGGCGGGGTCAGTGAATGCACTGATCAGACTGAGAGGGGGCGGGGTCAGCGAATGCACTGATCAGACTGAGGGGGCGGGGTCAGCGAATGCACTGATCAGACTGGGAGGGGGCGGGGTCAGCGAATGCACTGATCAGACTGGGAGGGGGCGGGGTCAGCGAATGCACTGATCAGACTGAGACGGGGCAGGGTCAGTGAATGCACTGATCAGACTGAGAGGGGGTGGGGTCAGCAAATGCACTGATCAGGCTGGGAGGGGGCGGGGTCAGCAAATGCACTGATCAGATTGAGAGGAGGCGGGGTCAGTGAATGCACTGATCAGACTGGTAGGGGGCGGGGTCAGCGAATGAACTGATCAGACTGAGGGGGCGGGGTCAGCAAATGCACTGATGAGGCTGAGGGGGCGGGGTCAGCGAATGCACCGATCAGGCTGCGAGGGTCAGGGTCAGTGAATGGACTGATCAGACTGGAGGGGGCGTGGTCAGCAAATGCACTGATCAGACTGAGGGGGCGGGGTCAGGTATTCCACTCATAATTCTCATATTTTCAGATAATCGCCAAGAACTGAGCAGCTGCGGCGCATGTCCTGGGGGAGCAGACGACTCCGACCACAGACTGAACCCCAAAACCTCTACCGAGACAATAAAACACTTGTAAAAAGATTTTTGTTTTGCTTTTTATTAAATACAATATTTACAGCAGCACAAAGTATTTCAGGAGAAGATCTTATCGGGGGTCACACACCAGAAAGTTACATAATAAAAGGAGCAGAATTATCAGACCCCCTTATAGGCGGGGTAGGTGCCGACCTAGAGCGCTCAGTGGATAGAGGGTTACAGCTGCACAGTCCTCTCTATCCCCTCCCTGCACTCATCTCTATGATCATATAGAGAACTGTGTGGTCATATAGTTACAGCTGCACAGTCCTCTCTATCCCCTCCCTGCACTCATCTCTAATATAGAAAACTGTGTGATCATATAGTTACAGCTGCACAGTCCTCTCTATCCCTTCCCTGCACTCATCTCTATGATCATAGAGATGAGTGCTGGGAGGTGATAGAGAGGACTGTACAGCTGTAATGTATGACCACACAGTTCTCTCTCTGATCATAGAGATGAGTGCAGGGAGGGGATAGATAGTACTGTGCAGCTGTAATGTATGGCCACACAGTTCTCTATGATCATAGAGATGAGTTTGCAGGGAGGGGATAGAGAGGACTGTGTAGCTGTAACTGTATGACCACACAGTTCTCTCTATGATCTTAGAGATGAGTGCAGGGAGGGGATAGAGAGGTCTGTGCAGCTGTAATGTATGACCTCACAGTTCTCTTTATGATCATAGAGATGAGTGCAGGGAGGGGATAGAGAGGACTGTGCAGCTGTAACTGTATGACCTCACAGTTCTCTCTATGATAATTGAGATGAGTGCAGGGAGGGGATAGAGAGGACTGTGCAGCTGTAATGTATGACCTCACAGTTCTCTTTATGATCATAGAGATGAGTGCAGGGAGGGGATAGAGAGGACTGTGCAGCTGTAATGTATGACCTCACAGTTCTCTTTATGATCATAGAGATGAGTGCAGGGAGGGGATAGAGAGGACTGTGCAGCTGTAATGTATGACCTCACAGTTCTCTTTATGATCATAGAGATGAGTGCAGGGAGGGGATAGAGAGGACTGTGCAGCGGTAACTATATGACCACACAGTTCTCTCTATGATCTTAGAGATGAGTGCAGGGAGGGGATAGAGAGGACTGTGCAGTTGTAATGTACGACCACACAGTTCTCTCTATGATCATAGAGATGAGTGCAGGGAGGGGATAGAGAGGTCTGTGCAGCTGTAATGTATGACCTCACAGTTCTCTTTATGATCATAGAGATGAGTGCAGGGAGGGGATAGAGAGGACTGTGCAGCTGTAACTGTATGACCTCACAGTTCTCTCTATGATAATTGAGATGAGTGCAGGGAGGGGATAGAGAGGACTGTGCAGCTGTAATGTATGACCTCACAGTTCTCTTTATGATCATAGAGATGAGTGCAGGGAGGGGATAGAGAGGTCTGTGCAGCTGTAATGTATGACCTCACAGTTCTCTTTATGATCATAGAGATGAGTGCAGGGAGGGGATAGAGAGGACTGTGCAGCTGTAACTGTATGACCTCACAGTTCTCTCTATGATAATTGAGATGAGTGCAGGGAGGGGATAGAGAGGACTGTGCAGCTGTAATGTATGACCACACAGTTCTCTTTATGATCATAGAGAAGAGTGCAGGGAGGGGATAGAGAGGACTGTGCAGCTGTAATGTATGACCTCACAGTTCTCTTTATGATCATAGAGATGAGTGCAGGGAGGGGATAGAGAGGACTGTGCAGCTGTAACTGTATGACCACAACGTACACCAACCTGAATACTCCTTTGCCCTCCATAAGTAGAATGAGGCCCTGTGGATATTTTGGGGTAAATAAGGTGATGTGAACAAGGCCTAAGAATAAGCAGAGGCCGTAGATGTGACCAGAGACCCTGCAGTCATCGGGGTTCCTCCTCGTTTGGATCGGAGGCTCCTGCGGCTTATGATCTGTAGTTTGTTCTCACAGCTGGAATTGTTCTCATGTGAAGGCCGGAGAAGCCGCTCGTGGTCACATGACCGCTGTCACCTGTCGCAGGTTTAGGGATTCCCAGCCGATGCTACATATTCAATGATACAGACCCCAGGAGGGGCGGAGGACCCCAATCACTGGGGACACGTCTGTAGCTCCCTCCTTACTCCCATAAAGATGGGAAAGCTATCACATGGGTCATCACCCAACTTTGCTGAAGTCCTGAGTGTGAACAGGAGATCATGAAACACAGCACTGTGGTCATCACCCAACTTTGCAAGTGTTCTGAATGTCAAATCAGTCACACCAGCAGTCTCCAAACTGTAGACTTACAAACTGGCCAGGTGGACCTCCAGCTGTTGCAAAACTACAACTCTCAGCATGCCCGGACAGCCAACGGCTGTCCGGGCATGCTGGGAGTTGTAGTTTTGCAACAGCTGGAGGCTCCCTGGGTTGGGAAACACTAACCTATACTATTTACTACTATATAGTCCAACATGCTGGGAGTTGTAGTTTTGCAACAGCTGGAGGCACCCTGGGTTGGGAAACACTAACCTATACTATATACTACTATATAGTCCAACATGCTGGGAGTTGTAGTTTTGCAACAGCTGGAGGCACCCTGGGTTGGGAAACACTGACCTATACTATATACTACTATATGCTCCAACATGCTGGGAGTTGTAGTTTTGCAACAGCTGGAGGTCCACAATTTGGAGACCTAGGCTGTAGATGGCGGCCATATTGGTTGTCACAGTGTGACTTGTCCCTGTACTCTGCGGTGCCAGGATTCGTTGGCATTGTACCCGCAGCCTTGGGCACCAGGTGTGCGGTGAGTTTGGTTCCCAGCGCCCCCTGATAACAGGCGGTATAAGAGGCGTCCGCCGCGGCCTCTGATCCCAAACACAACGATGAGGCTACTGATCACCTTCCTGCTGGCGGCCGGGGGTAAGTCCATGCAGTGTGGCCCTAAAGCGGCCCCAGATCTGCCCCTGACGCACATTAACGCCATGTCTCCTCCTCTCTAGCATATGGCTGCGGGGTGCCCACCTATGCCCCTAACAACCGCGTGGTGAATGGAGAAGATGCCAGGCCCCACAGTTGGCCCTGGCAGGTAAGTGCCCCTCTTCTTCTTCTCCTCCGGACGTCCCTGATCTTCCCTTAAAGGGGCACTCCGGTGGAAAACTTTTTTTTTCTTTTTTATCAACTGGTGCCAGAAAGTTAAACAGATTTGTAAATGACTTCTATTAAAAAAATAAATCTTAATCCTTCCAGTACTTATTAGCTGCTGAATACTACAGAGGAAATTCTTTTCTTTTTGGAACACAGAGCTCTCTGCTGACATCACGACCACAGTGCTCTCTGCTGACATCTCTGTCCATTTTAGGAACTGTCCAGAGTAGGAAAAATGGACAGAGGTGTCAGCAGAGAGCACTGTGCTCGTGATGTCAGCAGAGAGCTCTGTGTTCCAAAAAGAAAAGAATTTCCTCTGTAGTATTCAGCAGATAATAAGTATTGGAAGGATTAAGATTTTTTTAATAGAAGTAATTTACAAATCTGTTTAAGGCTGGGTTCACATCACATTCTTGTCATACTGATTTCAATCCGTTTTCAAAACCGTATGGCAAAAAAACGGATGGAAGCGTATGGGAAAAAGTTAACCATGTGAGTTTTTAAACCGTATACTGTTTTTAAAATTGCTTACAGTTCCGTCCGTTTTTAATTTAAAAAAAACATAAGTTTTTGAAAATTGTATTTAAAATAAATTAATTTTTATAAATGTCAACTGTAGGATGCAAATGCGCATGTGCAAAGTACAAACCGTATGGAACCGTATACTTGTGCCTTTCCCATTGACGTCCATGTTAAAAAAACATATGCGGTTGCAGTACGGTCAACCACGGTTTTGAGTACGGGGGAAAAAAAACGTATTGCAAGCGAACCGGATGCATATGGTTTTCAATTACTTGTCTATGTATATGTTTTATTTTTTTAAGTGGTGTGAACCCAGCCTAACTTTCTGGCCCCCGTTGATTAAAAAAAAAAAAAAAAAAAAAAAAGTTTTCCAGCGGCGTACCCCTTTAAAAAGGGGTTATCCAGGAAAAAACTTATTTTTTATATATCAACTGGCTCCAGAAAGTTAAACAGATTTGTAAATTACTTGTATTAAAAAAATCTTAATCCTTTCAGTACTTATGAGCTGCTGAAGTTGAGTTGTCTCGGGAACTGTCCAGAGTAGAAGCAAATCCCCATAGCAAACCTCTCCTACTCTGTGAAGTTCCCTAGACAAGCAGAGGTGTCAGCAGGGAGCACTGTTGCCAGACAGAAAAGAACAACTCAACTTCAGCAGCTGATAATTATTGGAAGGATGAAGATTTTTTAATAGAAGTAATTTACAAATCTGTTTAACTTTCTGGCACCAGTTTATATATATATGTATATATATATATATATATATACATATATATATATATATATAAAAAAGCTTTTCCCTGGAGTACCCCTTTAACTTACTCGTCCTCCCCTTTCCCTAGATCTCCCTGCAGTATAAGAGCGGGAGCTCCTTCTACCACACCTGCGGGGGGAGCCTCATCGCCCCAAACTGGGTCATGACTGCGGCGCATTGCATCTCGTAAGTACCAGGAAGACCCCCCCCAGCCGGCATAACACCCCCCCCCCCCCCCCCCCCTCACCACCCCGACTCCAGGTGCAGTCCCATGTAACCAAAGCTTTTTTTTAGTTCCTCACTAAGATCTCTGCTGGCTGTCAGTGAACCTACTTCAGCTGAGGGATTGTTACAATGTATCAGTGTAGACAATCCTGTCCTCTCCACTTTTCTGACATTTTGTTACAATGTATCAGTCCCGTGGACACTGACCGGTGACATTGATGTCCTCAGATCCAGTCGCACGTACCAGGTGGTGGTTGGCGAGCACGACCGCGGCGTGGAGGAGGGCGGCGAGCAGGTCATCCCCGTCAACAAGAACGACATCTACGTCCACGAAGGCTGGAAAAGCAGCTCCGTGTCCAACGGGTGAGTGCTGGGATCGCACAGGACAGGCTTAGATACGTGGAGATGGTATCACACAAGAAAGGATTAGATACACAGCTAAGCAGGCGGTATGACAAGATAGGGTTAGATACAGCAGCTCAGCGTACAGTATCACACATACTATACTTAGTTACAGCAGCTTAGCAGACTGTATCACGCATGATGGGATTAGATACACCACATAGAAGAGAGTATGACACATGATAGGATTAGATACACAGCATGGGAGAGAGTATGACACATGACGGGATTAGATACACCGCATAGGAGAGAGTATGACACATGATAGGATTAGATCAGTGGTCCCCAAACTGTGGCCCTCCAGATGTTGCAAAACTACAACTCCCAGCATGCCCGGACAGCCAACGGCTGTCCAGGCATGCTGGGAATTGTAGTTTTGCAACATCTGGAGGGCCACAGTTTGGGGACCACTGGATTAGATACACCGCATAGGAGAGAGTATGACACATGATGGGATTAGATACATCGCATAGAAGAGAGTATGACACATGATAGGATTAGATACACTGCATAGGAGAGAGTATGACACATGATGGGATTAGATACACAGCATGGAAGAGAGTATGACATTATAATAGGATTAGATACAGTAGCTCAGTGTACAGTATCGCACATAATAAGATTAGATACAAAGCATAGCACACAATAGGAGTAGATACAGCGGCTTAGTGTACAGTGTGACGTATAATATACTTACTGTACACTGAGCCGCTGTATCTAATCCTATCATGTGTGATACCTTTTGCTGAGCTGCATATCTAAGTATAGTATGCGTTATACTGTAGGATGGGCCACTGTATCTAATCCTCACACATAATGTACTTAGATATGCAGCTCAGCAGACAGTATCACACATGATAGGCTTAGATACAGCAGCTTAGCAGACTGTATCACACATGATAGGATTAGGTACAATGGCTCGGCAAACATGATCACACATAGTAGGATTGGACACAACAGCTCAGCAGACAGTATCACTCAATAGGATTGGATACAACAGCTCGGCAGACTGTATCACACATGATAGAATTAGATACAATAGCTCTGCAGAAATGATTACACATGATAGGCTTAGATACAGCAGATCATCAGACAGTATCACACATAATAGGATTAGATACAGAAGACAGTATCACATGATTGGCTTAGATACAGTGGCTCAGCAGACAGTATCACACAGCAGGCTTAGATACCTGATGTAATGTTCTTCTCTTCTTCCTCTAGCAATGACATCGCCCTCATTAAGTTGTCTCACGTGGCTTTGCTGAATGATGAGGTGCAGTTGGGGTGTCTGCCCCCGGCCGGGGATATTCTGCCCAATAACTACCCCTGTCACATCAGTGGTTGGGGTCGGCTGACCAGTAGGTGTAACGGGAGGGATGGGGTATGATGGGATACATGGAGATGTGGTGTCTGATGATGATGTTGTTGATTGATGATGATGTTGATGGATGATGATGATGTTGTTGATTGATGATGATGTTGTTGGAGGATGTTGTAGATGGATGATGATGTTGTAGATGGATGATGATGATGATGATGTTGTTGGAGGATGTTGTAGATGGATGATGATGATGTTGTTGATTGATGATGATGTTGATGGATGATGATGTTGTTGATGGATGATGATGATGATGTTGTTGATGGATGATGATGTTGTTGGAGGATGTTGTAGATGGATGATGATGTTGTAGATGGATGATGATGTTGTTGATGGATGATGATGATGATGTTGTTGGAGGATGTTGTAGATGGATGATGATGTTGATGGATGATGATGTTGTTGATGGATGATGATGTTGTTGATGGATGATGATGATGTTGTTGATGGATGATGATGATGATGATGATGATGATGATGTTGTTGGAGGATGTTGTAGATGGATGATGATGTTGTAGATGGATGATGATGATGTTGATGGATGATGATGAATGATGATGTTGATGGATTATGATGGATGATGATTGATGATGTTGTTGATTATTGATGATGTTGTTGATGGATGATGATGTTGTTGATGGATGATGATGTTGTTGATGGATTATGATGTTGTAGATGGATGATGATGATATTGATGGATGATGTTGATAATGATGTTGATGGATGATAATGATGTTGATGGATGATGATGTTGTTGATGGATGATGATGATGATTTTTATGTTGATGAATTATGCTGGATGATGATGTTGATGGACGATGATGTTGATGGATGATGATGTTGTTGTTGATGGATGATGTTGTTGTTGATGGATGATGATGATGTTGATGGATGATGTTGTTGATGGATGATGATGTTGATGAATTATGCTGGACGATGATGTTGATGGATGATGATGTTGTTGTTGATGGATGATGTTGTTGATGGATGATGATGATTGATGATGCTTTGCCCACAGCCGGCGGGTCGCTCCCGAATGTCCTCCAGCAGGCCCTCCTCCCGGTGGTGGATCATGAGACCTGCACGCAGAGAGACTGGTGGGGCAGTACGGTGAAGAGCACCATGGTGTGCGCCGGTGGGGACGTCAAGGCCGGCTGCAATGTGAGTTCAGCGCCCATACAGGTCACATGACCGCGTGTAGCCGCAATCGTATCATATAAACCAGAACATAACGATTTATCAAACCTTGTGCGGAGGAATCGTCGCCAATAGCAACCGGATCCCAACGGTCACATAAAGATCTGGGAATAATGACCGTTGGGATCTGATTGGTTGCTATGGGCGACTGATCCTGAGTATCCTGTATTTTAGGGGGACTCTGGGGGACCCCTGAACTGTCAGGCCGCTGACGGCAGGTGGCAGGTCCATGGCATTGCCAGCTTTGTCTCCTCACTTGGGTGCAACGCCCTGAAAAAACCGACCGTCTTCACCCGCGTCTCCGCGTTCAATGACTGGATCGACAAGGTAAGTTAGGGGAGCGGAAGGGGTTAATGAAGATATCACTATATACCGCAGCCTGGGACACTACAACTCCCAGCATGTCCATTCTCTTTCTTCATAACGGATTTATTCTCGTTGCAGATTATTAGTAGCCACTGATGACCACAAGGCGGCGACGCTGAGCACTGACTGTGCACAACTGCATTACCCCCCCCCCCCTTCAGATGCTATAGGGTTAATCCCTGTGATCCCCCGAAATAAACATTTCATCTCATTGGCCAGAACTTGTCTTTGTCTATTACATTATTACCTATATCTATTATTTATTTCTTTACAAGTCATTCGGCTCCAGTCACATCCAGAGCTGCAGTCACAGGATGTGGAGTATAACAGGATGTAACAGCAGAATAGTGAGTGCAGCTCTGGAGGATAAGACATGATGTAACAGCAGAATAGTGAGTGCAGCTCTGGAGGATAAGACATGATGTAACAGCAGAATAGTGAGTGCAGCTCTGGAGGATAAGACGTGATGTTACTGCAGAATAGTGAGTGCAGCTCTGGAGGATAAGACGTGATGTTACTGCAGAATAGTGAGTGCAGCTCTGGAGGATAAGACGTGATGTAACAGCAGAATAGTGAGTGCAGCTCTGGAGGATAAGACGTGATGTAACAGCAGAATAGTGAGTGCAGCTCTGGAGGATAAGACGTGATGTAACAGCAGAATAGTGAGTGCAGCTCTGGAGGATAAGACGTGATGTAACAGCAGAATAGTGAGTGCAGCTCTGGAGGATAAGACATGATGTAACAGCAGAATAGTGAGTGCAGCTCTGGAGGATAAGACGTGATGTAACAGCAGAATAGTGAGTGCAGCTCTGGAGGATAAGACGTGATGTAACAGCAGAATAGTGAGTGCAGCTCTGGAGGATAAGACGTGATGTAACAGCAGAATAGTGAGTGCAGCTCTGGAGGATAAGACATGATGTTACTGCAGAATAGTGAGTGCAGCTCTGGAGGATAAGACGTGATGTAACAGCAGAATAGTGAGTGCAGCTCTGGAGGATAAGACGTGATGTAACAGCAGAATAGTGAGTGCAGCTCTGGAGGATAAGACATGATGTTACTGCAGAATAGTGAGTGCAGCTCTGGAGGATAAGACGTGATGTTACTGCAGAATAGTGAGTGCAGCTCTGGAGGATAAGACGTGATGTAACAGCAGAATAGTGAGTGCAGCTCTGGAGGATAAGACATGATGTAACAGCAGAATAGTGAGTGCAGCCCTGGAGGATAAGACATGATGTAACAGCAGAATAGTGAGTGCAGCTCTGGGGGTGACTGGAGGATAAGACATGATGTTACTGCAGAATAGTGAGTGCAGCTCTGGAGGATAAGACGTGATGTAACAGCAGAATAGTGAGTGCAGTTCTGGAGGATAAGACAGGATGTAACAGCAGAATAGTGAGTGCAGCTCTGGAGGCTAACAAAGGATGTAACAGCAGAATAGTGAGTGCAGCTCTGGAGGATAAGACAGGATGTAACAGCAGAATAGTGAGCGCAGCTCTGGAGGATAAGACATGATATAACAGCAGAATAGTGAGTGCAGCTCTAGAGGATAAAACATGATGTAAAAGTAGTATAGTGAATGCAGCTCTGGGGGTGACTGGAGGATAAGACATGGTGTAATAGGATAGTGCAGTGTTTCCCAACCAGGATGCCTCCAGCTATTGCAAAACTACAACCCTCAGCATGTCTGGGCATGCTGGGAGTTGCAGTTTTGCAACAGCTGGAGGCATCCTGGTTGGGAAACACTGGGATAGTGAATGCAGCTCGGAGGTGACTGGAGGATAAGACATGATGTAACAGATGGGGGGCTGCAGTGTATTAAGATGGGGGGGCTGCAGTGTATTAAGATGGGGGGCTGCAGTGTAATAAGATGGGGGGCTGCAGTGTATTAAGATGGGGGGGTTGCAGTGTATTAAGATGGGGGGCTGCAGTGTATTAAGATGGGGGGGCTGCAGTGTATTAAGATGGGGGGCTGCAGTGTATTAAGATGGGGGGCTGCAGTGTATTAAGATGGGGGGCTGCAGTGTATTAAGATGGGGGGGCTGCAGTGTATTAAGATGGGGGGGCTGCAGTGTAATAAGATGGGGGGGCTGCAGTGTAATAAGATGGGGGGCTGCAGTGTAATACGATGGGGGGCTGCAGAGTAATAAGATGGGGGGGCTGCAGTGTAATAAGATGGGGGGCTGCAGTGTAATACGATGGGGGGCTGCAGTGTATTAAGATGGGGGGGCTGCAGTGTAATAAGATGGGGGGGCTGCAGTGTAATAAGATGGGGGGCTGCAGTGTAATACGATGGGGGGCTGCAGAGTAATAAGATGGGGGGCTGCAGTGTAATACGATGGGGGGCTGCAGAGTAATAAGATGGGGGGGGCTGCAGTAACAAGATGGGGGCTCCCAGGAGAAGCAGCGCAGGCTGCCCCCCCCCCACTGAAGCCCCTCCTACAGCGACTATTGCACACAAGGAAACCACATGACTGTTCACACACATAAAGGTACTGCTGGGATCAGTAGTGCAGCCTCAGCCTCGTCGGGTTTTGTTCTCATTTTATTTCTTTTCATCCCATAAATTCTTTTTCTTACAAATCTCATGGCAGATAAATAATCATTTCTCTATTCTCTTCTTTACACATAAAGACAATTACACATCAAGACGATATTTACTGCGAATGGAAAAATAGTGATTATCGTTCTCCGCTCCTTCGGAAAACGCGAGGACAACGGAGATGTCATTACAACAAGAAGCCACAAGGGGGAGCTGGATGCTTCACCTACGAGTCCATAGAACAGACACCAAGCATGCTGACTGCAGAGGGGGCGCCCGTCCCCCCCCCCTCCATGCCAACACACAGACCAATGAGAAGTGCCGCCAGGGTGACGTCTGTCATTACACTGATGGGAGGATGGGAGTAGTAGTGTTACCATATGGCGATGTGTCGTACTGCTGGGCCTCACCCGCCCCCCATAAGCGTCACATAAACGCGGTCAGGGGTAACATTACCGCCCGGAGCAGACTCGTTCTAAGATGATCACACGTGGAGTTACTGAGGACACACGGGGGAAACACGCAGGACCACACTCGACATGCCGTAGACGATGCATAGAGGGGGAGGGGCTCGCTGTACACTAACCCTTTCAGTTCCAGTCCGAGAACTTGTGCATTTGATTGACATCCTGAGTTTAATCGAACTTCACATCACGGAGAGACGGCGCGGCATTCGCCACATCCAGGCCGCGAGCGCCATATAAGTAATGACTGGCGCATGTCGTCTAATAGAGCTGCAGCATCAGATCCCTCCCTCCCCCTGGATGGATCATACCACTATTAGGGGGGGGCAGCCTCCCGAATTATTAAGTGCTGGAGTCGGAGGGAGTGGCCGCAGGATCTGCTGGAGCCATTCTTCGATAGTCTGTATAGTCCGGTGGAAGAAGACGTCTGCAAGGGGCCGGGTGGCCGCAACGTTCGCCTCAGAAGCCATCGGTCAGTCGCACTTGGCTGAATCAAAGACTGGAGATTGGCGCAAATAGCTCAGTTTCTGCCTTCGGTGCTGCAGATGGAAGAGAGGACAGAAAGCGAAATGTTTAAAGGGGTACTCCGCCCCTAGAAATCTTATAACCCTATGCAATCGGGGATAAGATGTCTCATCGCGGGGGTTCCGCCGTTCATTTAGAAAGCTGGGTGCTGGCGGCGGGGGTTGTGATGTCATGGCCACGCCCTCGTTACGCCTGGCCACACCCCCTCAATGCAAGTCTATGGGAGGGGGCGTGGCCACGCCCCCTCCCATAGACTTGCATTGAGGGGGCGTGACGTGACATCACCACCCTGCCGCCAACTCCAAGCGTTCAGAACAAAATGTTCCGAATGCTGGGGCAACAGAGTACCCCTTTAAAGGGGTACTCCGGTGGAAATTTTCTTTTTTCTTTTTATCAACTGGTGCCAGAAAGTTAAACAGATTTGTAAATTAATTCTATTAAAAAAACATCTTAATCCTTCCAGTACTTATTAGCAGCTGTATGCTACAGAGGAAATTATTTTCTTTTTGGAACACAGAGCTCTCTGCTGACATCACAAGCACAGTGCTCTCTGCTGACATCTCTGTCCATTTTAAGAACTGTCCAGAGTATGGGAAAATCCCCATAGAAAACATATGCTGCTCTGGACAGTTCCTAAAATGGACAGAGATGTCAGCAGAGAGCACTGTGGTCATGATGGCAGCAGAGAGCTCTGTGTTCCAAAAAGAAAATAATTTCCTCTGTAGTATTCAGCAGCTAATAAGTACTGGAAGGATTAAGATTTTTTAATAGAAGTCATTTACAAATCTGTTTAACTTTCTGGCACCAGGTGATTTAAAAAAAAAAAAAAAAAAACTATAAAAATCCTCCCATAATCCCGCACCCTACAGCATTCCAGGGGTCCCCGAGTACAGGGCGGTGGGTGCTGACCTTTAAGACAGATCCTCCGATGCCTAAGGCGGGGGGGGGGCTAGCAGCGCTGCAGGAGACATAAAAGAGAAGACAGGGGTCAGTGCGCAGGAGGCGGGGATGTCACATGACTGCCGCCATGTCTGAGCAGCTCTCACCTGATTGGGTGCATTTGGGTCGGTTTCTTCCAGTTGGATTTTAATCTCCGGGAAGGCGGGGTCCCCACTTATATTCCGGACATCTGGGTGCGGAGAGCGTGGAAAACCTGGTGCACAGAGGACGACAATTATATAGGTGGCGGGAGGGGCGGGGCAAATCATGTGACTTTATTTCTTGTAACATTATAATCTACCACCTCCTGATTTACTTAGAGTCTCTGGCATCAGGAAATGGCACAAGGTACAATATAATGCAGGAAGCTGAGGAGATCTCAGTAAACCTCTACAGTGCAGGGAGAAAAAGTAAGTGAACCCTTTGAAATTCTTTGCACAAATTACTAATAAAACGTAGTCTGAATTTACTTCAGTCACAATTACAGACAAACACAAAGTAACTAGGTGGGAACACACACACACACACAGTTGTACGGTTCATGTGTTTACACTGAGTAAACATCCACAGCGCAGGGAGAAAAAGTCAATGCTAATGGAAAAATTGTTTAAGAGGAGGAGATGAGATGTGACGTTCGGGGAACACAGAGGCTTTACCCATTCCATAAAGGTGCACAAAGCCTCGATACTGAGAAGCTCTGGAGGAGAACACAAGATGAAACATGCAGGGACTGCAGAACATCGCATAAGAAACCCGGAGACTGAGGTAAGGGAGTATGTGATTTATTATTTTCATGGTGTCCTTTAGAAAAATATACCTTTTATAGTATCCTAATTGTTGCTAAAGGCTTCACTTACCTATCTCCCTGCATTGTGGATGTTTACTCAATAAAATACACAAACGGTACAATAGTTTTTGTATTTAGTTAGGACAGGTTCACCATTATAGCAGGAAAACCAGGAAAATAACAGGTGACAAATTCTCCATGTATTATCTGCTGTACAGTAGACTGTCTCTCCATGCTGTACAGTAGACTGTCTCTCCATACTGTACATTCCTGTATTATCTGCTGTACAGTAGACTGTCTCTCCATACTGTACATTCCTGTATTATCTGCTGTACAGTAGACTGTCTCTCCATGCTGTACATTCCTGTATTATCTGCTGTACAGTAGACTGTCTCTCCATGCTGTACATTCCTGTATTATCTGCTGTACAGTAGACTGTCTCTCCATGCTGTACATTCCTGTATTATCTGCTGTACAGTAGACTGTCTCTCCATACTGTACATTCCTGTATTATCTGCTGTACAGTAGACTGTCTCTCCATGCTGTACATTCCTGTATTATCTGCTGTACAGTAGACTGTCTCTCCATGCTGTACATTCCTGTATTATCTGCTGTACAGTAGACTGTCTCTCCATGCTGTACATTCCTGTATTATCTGCTGTACAGTAGACTGTCTCTCCATACTGTACATTCCTGTATTATCTGCTGTACAGTAGACTGTCTCTCCATACTGTACATTCCTGTATTATCTGCTGTACAGTAGACTGTCTCTCCATACTGTACATTCCTGTATTATCTGCTGTACAGTAGACTGTCTCTCCATGCTGTACATTCCTGTATTATCTGCTGTACAGTAGACTGTCTCTCCATACTGTACATTCCTGTATTATCTGCTGTACAGTAGACTGTCTCTCCATGCTGTACATTCCTGTATTATCTGCTGTACAGTAGACTGTCTCTCCATACTGTACATTCCTGTATTATCTGCTGTACAGTAGACTGTCTCTCCATACTGTACATTCCTGTATTATCTCCTGTACAGTAGACTGTCTCTCCATGCTGTACCTTCCTATATTATCTGCTGTACAGTAGACTGTCTCTCCATGCTGTACATTCCTATATTATCTGCTGTACAGTAGACTGTCTCTCCATGCTGTACATTCCTGTATTATCTCCTGTACAGTAGACTGTCTCTCCATGCTGTACATTCCTGTATTATCTGCTGTACAGTAGACTGTCTCTCCATGCTGTACATTCCTATATTATCTGCTGTACAGTAGACTGTCTCTCATAGTACACTCCTGTATTATCTGCTGTACAGTAGACTGTCTCTCCATGCTGTACATTCCTGTATTATCTGTTGTACAGTAGGCTGTCTCTCCATGCTGTACATTCCTATATTATCTGCTGTACAGTAGACTGTCTCTCATAGTACACTCCTGTATTATCTGCTGTACAGTAGACTGTCTCTCCATGCTGTACATTCCTGTATTATCTGCTGTACAGTAGACTGTCTCTCCATGCTGTACATTCCTGTATTATCTGTTGTACAGTAGGCTGTCTCTCCATGCTGTACAGTAGACTGTCTCTCCCTGCTGTACATTCCTGTATTATCTGCTGTACAGTAGACTGTCTCTCCATGCTGTACATTTCTGTATTATCTGCTGTACAGTAGACTGTCTCTCCATGCTGTACATTCCTGTATTATCTCCTGTACAGTAGACTGTCTCTCCATGCTGTACACTCCTGTATTATCTGCTGTACAGTAGACTGTCTCTCCATGCTGTACATTCCTGTATTATCTCCTGTACAGTAGACTGTGTCTCTCCATGCTGTACATTCCTGTATTATCTGCTGTACAGTAGACTGTCTCTCCATGCTGTACACTCCTGTATTATCTGCTGTACAGTAGACTGTCTCTCCATGCTGTACATTCCTGTATGATCTGCTGTACAGTAGACTGTCTCTCCATGCTGTACAGTAGACTGTCTCTCCATGCTGTACATCCCTGTATTATCTGCTGTACAGTAGACTGTCTCTCCATGCTGTACATTCCTGTATTATCTCCTGTACAGGAGACTGTCTCTCCGTGCTGTACATTCCTGTATTATCTGCTGTACAGTAGACTGTCTCTCCATGCTGTACATTCCTGTATTATCTCCTGTGCAGTAGACTGTCTCTCCATGCTGTACAGTAGACTGTCTCTCCATGCTGCACATTCCTGTATTATCTGCTGTACAGTAGACTGTCTCTCCATGCTGTACATTTCTGTATTATCTGCTGTACAGTAGACTGTCTCTCCATGCTGTACATTCCTGTATTATCTGCTGTACAGTAGACTGTCTCTCCATGCTGTACATTCCTGTATTATCTGCTGTACAGTAGACTGTCTCTCCATGCTGTACATTCCTGTATTATCTGCTGTACAGTAGACTGTCTCTCCATGCTGTACATTCCTGTATTATCTGCTGTACAGTAGACGGTCTCTCCATGCTGTACATTCCTGTATTATCTGCTGTACAGTAGACTGTCTCTCCATGCTGTACATTCCTGTATTATCTGCTGTACAGTAGACTGTCTCTCCATGCTGCACAGACTTGTATTATCTCCTGTACAGTAGACTGTCTCTCCATGCTGTACATTCCTGTATTATCTCCTGTACAGTAGACTGTCTCTTCATGCTGTACATTCCTGTATTATCTCCTGTACAGTAGACTGTCTCTCCATGCTGTACATTCCTGTATTATCTGCTGTACAGTAGACTCTCTCCATGCTGTACAGTAGACTGTCTCTCCATGCTGTACATTCCTGTATTATCTGCTGTACAGTAGACTGTCTCTCCATGCTGTACATTCCTGTATTATCTGCTGTACAGTAGACGGTCTCTCCATGCTGTACATTCCTGTATTATCTGCTGTACAGTAGACTGTCTCTCCATGCTGTACATTCCTGTATTATCTGCTGTACAGTAGACTGTCTCTCCATGCTGCACAGACTTGTATTATCTCCTGTACAGTAGACTGTCTCTCCATGCTGTACATTCCTGTATTATCTCCTGTACAGTAGACTGTCTCTCCATGCTGTACATTCCTGTATTATCTCCTGTACAGGAGACTGTCTCTCCATGCTGTACATTCCTGTATTATCTGCTGTACAGTAGACTGTCTCTCCATGCTGCACAGACTTGTATTATCTCCTGTACAGTAGACTGTCTCTCCATGCTGTACATTCCTGTATTATCTCCTGTACAGTAGACTGTCTCTCCATGCTGTACATTCCTGTATTATCTCCTGTACAGGAGACTGTCTCTCCATGCTGTACAGTAGACTGTCTCTCCATGCTGTACCTTCCTGTATGATCTGCTGTACAGTAGACTGTCTCTCCATGCTGTACAGTAGACTGTCTCTCCATGCTGTACATTCCTGTATTATCTGCTGTACAGTAGACTGTCTCTCCATGCTGTACAGTAGACGGTCTCTCCCTGCTGTACATTCCTGTATTATCTGCTGTACAGTAGACTGTCTCTCCATGCTGTACATTCCTGTATTATCTGCTGTACAGTAGACTGTCTCTCCATGCTGTACATTCCTGTATTATCTCCTGTACAGTAGACTGTCTCTCCATGCTGTACATTCCTGTATGATCTGCTGTACAGTAGACTGTCTCTCCATGCTGTACAGTAGACTGTCTCTCCATGCTGTACAGTAGACTGTCTCCATGCTGTACATTCCTATATTATCTGCTGTACAGTAGAGTCCCTCCCCCTTTTCTCACACATACATGGAGGTATATAGGACATTTCATCACTGCACCTGATGTGCTCCCTCCGCTGGCGGTGCTGACGCTGCTCGTACTGTCCTCCAGCCACGTGCTGTATATGAAGGAGTCCCGCTTGTTAGGAGTTCCTGAGGAGGAGACGCTTTCCTGAGGAAACAACATAAGAAACCACAATTACCCAGGAGATGGTGTAGGGAGGATTGTGGGGCTGTCTAGACATCAGCGCTGGGTGCCGCAGCCTCCCACCAGTGCCCCCCAGGGGTCATTATAGAGAATACACTGGACATTACCATCCCGGTGTCTTCCTCATCCAATAGTTCGCCCTCCTCCACCACGCTGGCGAAGCTGCTGGCGCTGGACGATGACCGAGAGAAATCTCTTAGGGCCTCTGGTCTAGAAGCCGAATCCATCCTGTGAAACATAGAAGGTTATTATGGCGCCCGCTTTATAAGGCGCTCGCTCATCCTCACCGCAGGATACTCGCCTGTTCTTCGTAGTCGGCAGTTCCGGAGAGCTGTGAGTGGACGAGTTCTCTGATTTCGGCTCCTGGGAGGCGGTGCCACTGTCCGGGGTCTTCAGGGGGCCGGTCGGACTTTCTCTGTAAAACAGAATAGCCCTGATTTACCGAGAGTGTCGGGTCATTTACCGAGAGTGTCGGGGTCATTTACCGAGAGTGTCGGGTCATTTACCGAGAGTGTCGGGTCATTTACCGAGAGTGTCGGGTCATTTACCGAGAGTGTCGGGTCATTTACCGAGAGTGTCGGGTCATTTGCCAAGAGTGTCGGGTCATTTACCGAGAGTGTCGGGTCATTTACCGAGAGTGTCGGGTCATTTACCGAGAGTGTCGGGGTCATTTACCGAGAGTGTCGGGTCATTTACCGAGAGTGTCGGGGTCATTTACCTAGAGTGTCGGGTCATTTACCGAGAGTGTCGGGTCATTTACCGAGAGTGTCGGGTCATTTACCGAGAGTGTCGGGTCATTTACCGAGAGTGTCGGGTCATTTGCCGAGAGTGTCGGGTCATTTACCGAGAGTGTCGGGTCATTTACCGAGAGTGTCGGGTCATTTACCGAGAGTGTCGGGTCATTTACAGAGAGTGTCGGGTCATTTACCGAGAGTGTCGGGTCATTTACCGAGAGTGTCGGGTCATTTACCGAGAGTGTCGGGTCATTTACCGAGAGTGTCGGGTCATTTACCAAGAGTGTCGGGTCATTTACCGAGAGTGTCGGGTCATTTACCGAGAGTGTCGGGTCATTTACAGAGAGTGTCGGGTCATTTACCGAGAGTGTCGGGTCATTTACAGAGAGTGTCGGGTCATTTACCGAGAGTGTCGGGTCATTTACAGAGAGTGTCGGGTCATTTACCGAGAGTGTCGGGTCATTTACAGAGATTGTCGGGTCATTTACCGAGAGTGTCGGGTCATTTACCGAGAGTGTCGGGTCATTTACCGAGAGTGTCGGGTCATTTACCGAGAGTGTCGGGTCATTTACCGAGAGTGTCGGGTCATTTACCGAGAGTGTCGGGTCATTTACAGAGAGTGTCGGGTCATTTACCGAGAGTGTCGGGTCATTTACCGAGAGTGTCGGGTCATTTACCGAGAGTGTCGGGTCATTTACCGAGAGTGTCGGGTCATTTACAGAGAGTGTCGGGTCATTTACCGAGAGTGTCGGGTCATTTACAGAGAGTGTCGGGTCATTTACCGAGAGTGTCGGGTCATTTACAGAGATTGTCGGGTCATTTACCGAGAGTGTCGGGTCATTTACCGAGAGTGTCGGGTCATTTACCGAGAGTGTCGGGTCATTTACCGAGAGTGTCGGGTCATTTACCGAGAGTGTCGGGTCATTTTCTGAAAGTCATTTTTTTCCCAGACTATTTTTTCTCACACGTATTTATTAATGTTTCGCACATGTCAGGAAATTTTGTCGCACAGGAAAAATAAACCGTAAAGCAAATAAATAAAGCAAAGTAATTCTGCACCAGGACGTAACGTTACAATCATGGCCGTTAGTGGGTTAACAAACAAAAAGTAAAAAAAAGGAAATGAAAGCCAAGATTTAAAAAATAAAAAATAAATTCCCCGAAAAACTAATTTAAAAAAATTAAAAATGTGATACAAAAAGCTACTAAGGGGACAAAGTAACAGGATTTTTATAACCCCCAACACTTTTTAACAGATTCCCCGCACCTCCAGGCAGTTGGGTTTTCAGTAATTCACTATTTTTCTGGTGGGTTTTTAAAGGGGTACTCCGGTGGAAAACTTTTTTTTTTTAAATCAACTGGTGCCAGAAAGTAAAACAAATTTGTAAATTATTTCTATTAAAAAATCTTAATCCTTCCAGTACTTATTAGCTGCTGAATACTACAGAGGAAATTATTTTCTTTTTGGAACACAGAGCTCTCTGCTGACATCTCTGTCCATTTTAAGAACTGTCCAGAGTCGGAGAAAATCCCCAAAGCAAACATATGCTGCTCTGGACAGTTCCTAAAATGGACAGAGGTGTCAGCAGAGAGCACTGTGCTCGTGATGTCAGCAGAGAGCTCTGTGTTTCAAAAAGAAAACCATTTCCTCTGTAGTATTCAGCAGCTAATAAGTACTGGAAGGATTAAGATTTTTTTAATAGAAGTAATTTACAAATCTGTTTAACTTTCAGGCACCAGTTGATTTAAAAAAAATAAATAAAAGGTTTTCCACCGGAGTATCCCTTTAAGTGCTGAGACTTTCTTGTAGGTTAGACTGGTGCTCACATGACCCAGTTACAGAAAGAAAAAAAAAAAGTTTTCCACCGGAGTACCCCTTTAAATACAACTGTCGGGTTTTCAGGAAAATTTCAGGAACACGCGCCTAATTATGCAAACCACGCCCCTTTAGTCAGGTTAAAAAAAAAATACTCTGAGTAATTAGAAAACCATCTGGTTTTTACTAGTAAAATGTGTCGCGTACAAAGTGTCGCAGAAGACGTGCTACCCGAATTGTGTCGCATAACCCGATAAAAAGATCGGGATCGTGTTAGTAAATTGGGGTTTACAGCATGATGTATAGCAGTAAATAGACCCCCCCCCTCATTCTCCCCCAACAAGGACTCCGCCCCCGCGGTGCTCGGTAAGGACCCTCCCAGGAGGACTCACCTCTTCTCCTGCACCTCCTGGATGTTCTCGATGCCGATGGCGCTGCTGCGGCGGGAGCTGAACGGACCCGACTTCTTCCTGGTTGGACTTTTTCCGGGGACGATCAGCGACTGGAAAAGATTTTTTTGTCTTTAATTCGGGAGGTCACGACCCCGCATCTCCCCCCCATAACTACACCACAAATCACCACGCACTTTCCAAAGCTTTGCCGTCCTGACCTGGTCCTGCTCCAGGCTGAGGGATTGTTACATTGTATCAGCACAATCAATGAGCTGAATGTAGCAGCAGCACAAACCTCTCCTGCACTGATACACTGTAACAAACCCCCAGCTCTGTGCAGAACAAGGCCGGGAAAGATTTTTTTAGCCACAAGCGTAAACATCAGACAACTCCGAGATGGTGAGGAATCAGAACCCAGTCAGTCAATCGGTGCGGAACACGTCAGTATACAACAGCGTTTCCCAACCAGGGTGCCTACAGCTGTTGCAAAACTACAACTCCCAGAATGTTCAGACAGCCTTGGCAACAAGTCAACATGGCAAAATGTCTGATAGAATCAGGCCTGGCCTAAGACTCTGCAGCTATTGCCAAACTACAACTCCCAGCATGCCCGGACAGCCAACGGCTGTCCGGGCATGCTGGGAGTTGTAGTTTTGCAACAGCTGGAGACACCCTTTTTGGAAAACACTGCATTAAGCACAGAGATTTTCTTGTGGGTCACACTGGTGCTCCCATGACCCACTTACAGAAATGAAATACACTGATGCAATGGCTGTGCGGGAATGCTGGGAGTTGTAGCTTTGCAACAGCTGGAGACACCCTTCTTGGAAAACACTGCATTAAAGGGGTACTCCGGTAGAAAACATTTTTTTTTTCTTTTAAATCAACTGGTGCCAGAAAGTTAAACAGATTTGTAAATTACTTCTATTAAAAATGTTTTACCCTTCCAGTACTTATTAGCAGCTGTATGCTACAGAGGAAATTCTTTTCTTTTTGAATTCCTTTTTTGTCTTGTCCATAGTGCTCTCTGCTGACACCTCTGTCCATGTCAGGAACTGTCCAGAGCAGGAGAAAATCCCCATCGCAAACCTATGCATCTCTGGACAGTTCCTGACACGGACAGAGGTGTCAGCAGAGAGCACTGTGGACAAGATAAAAAAGGAATTCAAAAAGAAAAGAATTTCCTCTGTAGCATACAGCTGCTAATAAGTACTGGAAGGGTAAAACATTTTTAATAGAAGTAATTTACAAATCTGTTTAACTTTCTGGCACCAGTTGATTTAAAAATAAAACAAACAAACAAGTTTTCCACTTGAGTCCCCCTCTAAGCACTGAGATTTTCTTGTGGGTTAGACTGGTGCTCACATGACCCAGTTACAGAAACTAAATACATCGATGCAATGGCTGTCCGGGCATGCTGGTAGTTGTAGTTTTGCAACAGCTGGAGACACCCTTCTTGAAAAACATTGCATTAAGCACTGAGATTTTCTTGTGGGTCAGACTGGTGCTCACATGACCCAGTTACAGAAAAGAAATCCATTGATGCAATGGCAAATTTGTGGCTGAAAGTGCATGTTACTTTATTATAGATAAGCGGCCGCCTGATACCTCTGGTGCCGCTCATCCGACCATAGACCAGATAGGCCACACCCACACAGGACACACATGACCATCCCCACCATCCCCCCAGCCATCACCACACATAGCAGGAGACATTATCCACCTCTTCTATGGTTCCTATGCCTATGGCACTTCCGCGGCGTCCATGCCGACCGGGGGTTCTCCCTGGCACAAGCAATGACTAGCGAGCGGGAGGACGTGCGGCACAAAAACATGAAGGCGGAGAGGAAGAGACGTCACATGGGGGTTAGAGAAAGGAGCAGGAAATGTTTGCGTCACACGGAGAGAGGTGAGGGAACAATGGCGGTTATGATGGCGAAGACAAGAGGGGAAAAGGAACAAGACGGAGGCGAAGAAAAAAAGAGAGAGAAAAAGAAAAAGTCATGCGTAGAATGGACAGCTTGTATCAGAAATGGTTAATCACAGAGCTCGACCCCAGAGGACATGACCTCCACCCCTGAGGACATGACCTCTACCCCTGAAGACATGACCTCCACCCCTGAGGACAAGACCTCCACCCCTGAAGACATGACCTCCACCCCTGAGGACAAGACCTCCACCCCTGAGGACAAGACCTCCACCCCTGAGGACATGACCCCCACCCCTGAGGACATGACCCCCACCCCTGAGGACATGACCCCCACCCCTGAGGACATGACCCCCACCCCTGAGGACATGACCCCCACCCCTGAGGACATGACCCCCACCCCTGAGGACATGACCCCCACCCCTGAGGACATGACCTCCACCCCTGAGGACATGACCTCCACCCCTGAGGACATGACCTGCACCCCTGAGGACATGACTTCAACCCCTGAGGACATGACCTCCACCCCTGAGGACATGACCTCCACCCCTGAGGACATGACCTGCACCCCTGAGGACATGACCTGCACCCCTGAGGACATGACCTGCACCACTGAGGACATGACCTCCACCCCTGAGGACATGACCTCCACCCCTGAGGACATGACCTGCACCCCTGAGGACATGACCTCCACCCCTGAGGACATGACCTCCACCCCTGAGGACATGACCTCCACCCCTGAGGACATGACCTCCACCCCTGAGGACATGACCTCAACCCCTGAGGACATGACCTGCACCCCTGAGGACATGACCTCCAATCCTGAGGACATGACCTCCCCCCTTGAGGACATGACCTCCACCCCTGAGGACATGACCTCCACCCCTGAGGACAAGACCTCCACTCCTGAAGACTTGACCTCCATCCCAGTGAGGAGGAGTCCTCCAGGGAAGCTGATCGATTGGGCTCTACTAATCCATCGGCTTCCCCAGTAGACTCCCCCTTACTGGGATCTATCAGTCCATCCAAGAAGGAGGGTTTCTGGTGAGAGAGACAGAGGACTCTGAAATAAAGGACCAGTCTAGAGAGGACAAAGGAGTCTGGATGGGGCAAAGTTGGAGGGGACAGAGGGGAGAGAAGAGTATGGGGAAAGAAAAGTGAGTGTGGAGAGGGACAGAAAAGTCTTGGAGGAGGACAGAGGGGTCTGGAGGAGGAGACAGAAAAGTCTGGAAGAGGAGACAGAAGTCTGAAGAAGGAGCGAGAAGGGTCTGAGAAAGGAGACAGAGGGGTCTGGAGGGGGAAGGGTAGATTGGAGGAGGAGACAGAGGAGTCTGGAGGAGGACGACAGAGGGGTCTGGAGGAGGAGGACAGAGGAGTCTGGAGGAGGAGGACAGAGGAGTCTGGAGGAGGAGACAGAGGAGTCTGGAGGAGGAGACAGAGGAGTCTGGAGGAGGAGACAGAGGAGTCTGGAGGAGGAGACAGAGGAGTCTGGAGGAGGAGACAGAGGAGTCTGGAGGAGGAGGGCAGAGGAGTCTGGAGGAGGAGACAGAGGAGTCTGGAGGATGGGACAGAGGAGTCTGGAGGAGGAGGGCAGAGGAGTCTGGAGGAGGAGGGCAGAGGAGTCTGGAGGAGGAGGGCAGAGGAGTCTGGAGGAGGAGGGCAGAGGAGTCTGGAGGAGGAGACAGAGGAGTCTGGAGGATGGGACAGAGGAGTCTCTCAGCACCATATCGATCTATAGAAATAATCCTTCACTGATATAGAAATACTTATATGGAAATGGCCGACATCTATCTCAGGTGTAACCCTCCCATCTGTCCTCACGTTGGTTCTATGACTGTCCTGTATATTATACTACAGGGGATGCAGCCTATACCCGGGCAGCTGACCTCAGAGCCATCTACAGGGGATGCAGCCTATACCCGGGCGGCCGACCTCAGAGCCAACTACAGGGGATGCAGCCTATACCCGGGCAGCCGACCTCAGAGCCATCTACAGGGGATGCAGCCTATACCCGGGCAGCCGACCTCAGAGCCATCTACAGGGGATGCAGCCTATACCCGGGCGGCCGACCTCAGAGCCACCTACAGGGGATGCAGCCTATACCCGGGCAGCCGACCTCAGAGCCATCTACAGGGGATGCAGCCTATACCTGGGCAGCCGACCTCAGAGCCACCTACAGGGGATGCAGCCTATACCCGGGTGGACGACCTCAGAGCCACCTACAGGGATGCAACCTATACCCTTCGGCCGACCTCAGAGCCACCTATAGGGATGCAGCCTATACCCGGGCGGCCGACCTCAGAGCCATCTACAGTGGATGCAGCCTATACCCGGACGGCCGACCTCGGAGCCATCTACAGGGGATGCAGCCTATACCCGGGCGGTCAACCTCAGAGGCATCTACAGGGGATGCAGCCTATACCCGGGCGGACGACCTCAGAGCCATCTACAGGGGATGCAGCCTATACCCGGCCGCCGACCTCAGAGCCATCTACAGGGGATGCAGCCTATACCCGGGCGGCCGACCTCAAAACCATCTACAGGGGATGCAGCCTATACCCGGGCGGTCAACCTCAGAGGCATCTACAGGGGATGCAGCCTATACTTGGGCAGCAGACCTTAGAGCCATCTACAGTGGATGCAGCCTATACCCAGGCGGCCGACCTCAGAGCCATCTACAGGGGATGCAGCCTATACCCGGGCTGCCGACCTCAGAGCCATCTACAGGGGATGCAGCCTATACCCGGGCGGTCAACCTCAGAGGCATCTACAGGGGATGCAGCCTATACCCGGGCTGCCGACCTCAGAGTCATCTATAGGGGATGCAGCCTATACCCGGGCGGCCGACCTCAGAGCCATCTACATGGGATGCAGCCTATACCCGGGCTGCCGACCTCAGAGCCATCTACAGGGGATGCAGCCTATACCCGGGCGGCCGACCTCAGAGCCATCTACAGGGGATGCAGCCTATACCCGGGCTGCCGACCTCAGAGGCATCTACAGAGGATGCAGTCTATACCCGGCGGCCGACCTCAGAGCCATCTACAGGGGATGCAGCCTATACCCGGGCGGCCGACCTCAGAGGCATCTACAGAGGATGCAGTCTATACCCGGCGGCCGACCTCAGAGCCATCTACAGGGGATGCAGCCTATACCCGGGCAGCCGACCTCAGAACCATCTACAGGGGATGCAGCCTATACCCGGCGGCAAACCTCAGAGCCATCTACAGGGGATGCAGCCTATACCCGGGCGGCCGACCTCAGAACCATCTACAGGGGATGCAGCCTATACCCGGGCGGCTGACCTCAGAGCCATCTACAGGGGATGCAGCCTATACCCGGGCAGCCGACCTCAGAGCCATCTACAGGGGATGCAGCCTATACCCGGGCGGCCGACCTCAAAACCATCTACAGGGGATGCAGCCTATACCCGGGCGGCCGACCTCAGAACCATCTACAGGGGATGCAGCCTATACCCGGCGGCCAACCTCAGATCCACCTACAGGGATGCAGCCTATACCCAGGCAGCCGACCTCAGAGCCATCTACAGGGGATGCAGCCTATTCCCGGGCAGCCGACCTCAGAGCCATCTACAGGGGATGCAGCCTATACCCGGGCAGCCGACCTCAGAGCCATCTACAGGGGATGCAGCCAATACCCGGGCAGCCGACCTCAGAGCCATCTACAGGGGATGCAGCCTATACCCGGGCAGCCGACCTCAGAGCCACCTACAGAGGATGCAGCCTATACCCGGGCGGCCGACCTCAGAGCCATCTACAGGGGATGCAGCCTATACCCGGGCGGCCGACCTCAGAGCCATCTAAAGGGGATGCAGCCTATACCCGGGCAGCCGACCTCAGAGCCACCTACAGAGGATGCAGCCTATACCCGGGCGGCCGACCTCAGAGCCATCTACAGGGGATGCAGCCTATACCCGGGCGGCCGACCTCAGAGCCATCTACAGGGGATGCAGCCTATACCCGGGCAGCCGACCTCAGAGCACAGTTGAGAACATGGCTGGATATTCCTGACCAAGCTCCATACACTGATGGGAGCAGATCTCACATCTTCTGCCACCTTATCCCCCTGCACCTATAATGGAGGCGCCACCTGTGCCCATGTGAGGTTTTACTGCCCCCCAGCAGCCAGTCTGTGTGTATATATATAGGTGTATGGAGGGGGCACTTACTATTCCTGGCGGCTTTGGCGTGTCCTGGTTGTTGTGGCCGAAGCTGCCGCTGTGGCTGGTGGACACGGTATTCTGCTTCTTATTACTGAGCCCCATGGCGTCCATGGACTGACTGCGGCTCCTGATGACTCTCTACGAAGAGAAGAGCGGACGTTACATCCAGGGCTGTATGACCGCGCCAGTCCAGGAGCGACCAGACCAATGTGGTGGCGCCAGAATATAGACTAGTGACCAAAATAATGACCGCTATAGAAAATAATAGGGTGTTATACTGCTCTCCATCCACCAGGGGTCACTGCTGCCATTGATAAATCATATATGGTACCGGTCTCAAACTGTGGCCCTCCAGATGTTGCAAAACATCAACTCACAGCATGTCCGGACAGCCAACGGCTGTCCGGGCATGCTGGGAGTTGTAGTTTTGCAACAGCTGGAGGAACCCTAGTCAAAAAACACTGCACTGAGCGCTGTGATTTTCTATATATATAGTCCAACATGCTGGGAGTTGTAGTTTTGCAACAGCTGGAGGCACCCTGGGTTGGGAAACACTGACCTATACTATATACTACTATATAGTCCAACATGCTGGGAGTTGTAGTTTTGCAACAGCTGGAGGCACCCTGGGTTGGGAAACACTGACCTATACTATATACTACTATATGCTCCAACATGCTGGGAGTTGTAGTTTTGCAACAGCTGGAGGCACCCCTGGTTGGGAAACACTAACCTATACTATAGACTACTATATAGTCCAACATGCTGGGAGTTGTAGTTTTGCAACAGCTGGAGGAACCCTAGTCAAAAAACACTGCACTGAGCGCTGTGATTTTCTGTTGGTCAGACTGGTGATCACATGACCAAGTTACAGGAATGAAATGCATTGATGCAATGGCTGTCCGGGCATGCTGGGAGTTTGTAGTTTTGCAACAGCTGGAGGAGCCCTAGTCAAAAAACACTGTACTGAGCACTGTGGGGCAGACTGGTGATCACATGACCTAGTTACGGCAATGAAATGCATTGATGCAACTGCTGTCCAGGCATGCTGGGAGTTTTAGTTTTGCAACAGCTGGAGGAACCCTAGTCAAAAAACACTGTACTGAGCACTGTGGTTTTCTGTTGGTCAGACTGGTGATCACATGACCAAGTTACAGGAATGAAATGCATTGATGCAACGGCTGTCCGGGCATGCTGGGAGTTTGTAGTTTTGCAACAGCTGAAGGAACCCTAATCAAAAAACACTGTACTGAGCACTGTGGGTCAGACTGGTGATCACATGACCTAGCTACGGGAATGAAATGCATTGATGCAACTGCTGTCCAGGCATGCTGGGAGTTGTAGTTTTGCAACAGCTGGAGGAACCCTAGTCAAAAAACACTGTACTGAGCACTGTGGGTCAGACTGGTGATCACATGACCTAGTTACGGGAATGAAATGCATTGATGCAACTGCTGTCCAGGCATGTTGGGAGTTGTAGTTTTGCAACATGTGTGGCTATAGACGTGGATTAGTATGGGAGCTCCGCCCCTCACGCCATTGATATCTCACCTTAAATGACTCGAAGAACCCCCCGCCACCGCCGCCGTTCTCCATCTTGTCGTCGTCCCCACTGAGCCCCATCATGGACTGGCTGTTGATGTGCAGCTCCTCGTAGAGCGTTTCCAGTAGCGCAGAGCGCGTCCGCTCCTGGGGCGACAAAATGTTAGTGACACCGCAGGGCGCCGACCGGAGACCAATCCACGTGACGCGCAACTCACCTCCAGCTTGGCGAATTTTTCCGCCTTATAACAGGCATATTCAGCGTTAATCAGTTTAGTCAATAGGAATTCCTGAAATTCGGACCCCTGAGAGAAAAAAAAAGAAAAGGTCTAAAAATGATAATTCTGGGCCTTGTAGTTCCCCAGGCGCCCACAGAGCGGGAGACGACCTCCATCTTACCTTACGGAAAACTGCAGGGTCTGGAAGTGGTGGACCGAAGAAAGGCACGTCATCCCGGGCCGTGACCGAGACCTGAGCGAGGACACGTTATAAGGTTATTACAGCGGCGGTCACATGACCTAGTATAAGCAGCGGCAGGACTATAGACGGGCAGAGATGAATACTCTGCAGCTCATGGGACAACTCATCCCCCATCAGCGGTAATAAGGTCAGACACGGGCGGGACCAGGGACCGAATCCTGTCACTGCCGATCACCGTCACCGCGCCAAACACTGCGCCGGCCGAGGACATGACAGCCAAACAACGGGATCAGCTACACTATGTACCTTATATACAGGGAGCATATACACTATGTACCTTATATACAGGGAGCATATACACTATGTACCTTATATACAGGGAGCATATACACTATGTACATTATATACAGGAGTCATATACACTATGTACATTATATACAGGGGTCATATACACTATGTACCTTATATACAGGGATCATATACACTATGTACCTTATATACAGGGACCATATACACTATGTACCTTATATACAGGGAGCATATACACTATGTACATTATATACAGGGAGCATATACACTATGTACCTTATATACAGGGAGCATATACACTATGTACATTATATACAGGGGTCATATACACTATGTACCTTATATACAGGGAGCATATACACTATGTACATTATATACAGGGACCATATACACTATGTACCTTATATACAGGGAGCATATACACTATGTACCTTATATACAGGGAGCATATACACTATGTACATTATATACAGGGACCATATACACTATGTACCTTATATACAGGGAGCATATACACTATGTACCTTATATACAGGGATCATATACACTATGTACCTTATATACAGGGACCATATACACTATGTACCTTATATACAGGGAGCATATACACTATGTACATTATATACAGGGAGCATATACACTATGTACCTTATATACAGGGAGCATATACACTATGTACCTTATATACAGGGAGCATATACACTATGTACATTATATACAGGGGTCATATACACTATGTACCTTATATACAGGGAGCATATACACTATGTACATTATATACAGGGAGCATATACACTATGTACATTATATACAGGGGTCATATACACTATGTACCTTATATACAGGGAGCATATACACTATGTACATTATATACAGGGGTTATATACACTATGTACCTTATATACAGGGAGCATATACACTATGTACATTATACATTATATACAGGGGTCATATACACTATGTACCTTATATACAGGGATCATATACACTATGTACCTTATATACAGGGAGCATATACACTATGTACATTATATACAGGGGTCATATACACTATGTACCTTATATACAGGGAGCATATACACTATGTACCTTATATACAGGGAGCATATACACTATGTACCTTATATACAGGGGTCATATACACTATGTACATTATATACAGGGGTCATATACACTATGTACCTTATATACAGGGGTCGTATACACTATGTACCTTATATACAGGGACCATATACACTATGTACCTTATATACAGGGGTCATATACACTATGTACCTTATATACAGGGACCATATACACTATGTACATTATATACAGGGGTCATATACACTATGTACCTTATATACAGGGATCATATACACTATGTACATTATATACAGGGAGCATATACACTATGTACCTTATATACAGGGGTCATATACACTATGTACCTTATATACAGGGACCATATACACTATGTACCTTATATACAGGGACCATATACACTATGTACCTTATATACAGGGGTCATATACACTATGTACCTTATATACAGGGACCATATACACTATGTACATTATATACAGGGGTCATATACACTATGTACCTTATATACAGGGATCATATACACTATGTACATTATATACAGGGAGCATATACACTATGTACCTTATATACAGGGATCATATACACTATGTACATTATATACAGGGAGCATATACACTATGTACCTTATATACAGGGAGCATATACACTATGTACATTATATACAGGGAGCATATACACTATGTACCTTATATACAGGGATCATATACACTATGTACCTTATATACAGGGACCATATACACTATGTACCTTATATACAGGGATCATATACACTATGTACATTATATACAGGGAGCATATACACTATGTACCTTATATACAGGGAGCATATACACTATGTACATTATATACAGGGAGCATATACACTATGTACCTTATATACAGGGATCATATACACTATGTACCTTATATACAGGGACCATATACACTATGTACCTTATATACAGGGACCATATACACTATGTACCTTATATACAGAGATCATATACACTATGTACATTATATACAGGGACCATATACACTATGTACCTTATATACAGGGGTCATATACACTATGTACCTTATATACAGGGGTCATATACACTATGTACCTTATATACAGGAGTCATATACACTATGTACATTATATACAGGGAGCATATACACTATGTACATTATATACAGGGAGCATATACACTATGTACATTATATACAGGGACCGTATACACTATGTACCTTATATACAGGGGTCGTATACACTATGTACCTTATATACAGGGACCGTATACACTATGTACCTTATATACAGGGGTCATATACACTATGTACCTTATATACAGGGGTCATATACACTATGTACCTTATATACAGGGGTCATATACACTATGTACCTTATATACAAGAGTCATATACACTATGTACATTATATACAGGGAGCATATACACTATGTACATTATATACAGGGGTCGTATACACTATGTACCTTATATACAGGAGTCATATACACTATGTACATTATATACAGGGAGCATATACACTATGTACCTTATATACAGGGGTCATATACACTATATACCCTATACACAGGGGTCATATACACTATATACCTTATATACAGGGATCATATACACTATGTACATTATATACAGGGACCATATACACTATGTACCTTATATACAGGGGTCATATACACTATGTACCTTATATACAGGGGTCATATACACTATGTACCTTATATACAGGGATCATATACACTATGTACCTTATATACAGGGATCATATACACTATGTACATTATACACAGGAGTCATATA
Organism: Hyla sarda; assembly: GCF_029499605.1. Classification (NCBI taxonomy): domain Eukaryota; kingdom Metazoa; phylum Chordata; class Amphibia; order Anura; family Hylidae; genus Hyla; species Hyla sarda. The sequence continues at coordinate 5,000,803 of NC_079198.1, read as the reverse complement.
CACTATGTACCTTATATACAGGGGTCATATACACTATGTACCTTATATACAGGGAGCATATACACTATGTACATTATATACAGGGGTCATATACACTATATACCTTATATACAGGGATCATATACACTATGTACATTATATACAGGGACCATATACACTATGTACCTTATATACAGGGACCATATACACTATGTACCTTATATACAGGGACCATATACACTATGTACATTATATACAGGGGTCATATACACTATGTACCTTATATACAGGGATCATATACACTATGTACATTATACACAGGAGTCATATACACTATGTACCTTATATACAGGGGTCATATACACTATGTACCTTATATACAGGGAGCATATACACTATGTACATTATATACAGGGGTCATATACACTATATACCTTATATACAGGGATCATATACACTATGTACATTATATACAGGGACCATATACACTATGTACCTTATATACAGGGACCATATACACTATGTACCTTATATACAGTGTTGTTGGTGCAGGCATTCTCCACTTGAACCACAATGTAACCGTGCAGGAAGTTGGATGCGATCATGTCGGGAACGAACGGCGTATTCTCATCCTGGAACACTATGGCTACTATGTCATTACCGATGTGACGTTTCCTCTGCAACTAAAGATGAAGAAGGTGATGAGAGATCAATGGGGGGGGGGGGGGCAGCTGGTGGTCTCTATACTGAGGATCAGGATGAGAACGGGGGTCTCTACAACAAGGATCAGGAGGAGGACGGGGGTCTCTATACTGAGGATCAGGAGGAAGACGGGGGGTCTCCACAATGAGGATCAGGAGAAGGACGGGGGTCTCTACAACAAGGATCAGGAGGAGGACGGGGGTCTCTACAATGTGGATCAGGTGGAGGACGGTGGGTCTCTACAATGAGGATCAGGAGGAGGACGGGGGTCTCTACAATGAGGATCAGGAGGAGGACGGGGGTCTCTACAATGAGGATCAGGAGGAGGACGGGGGTCTCTACAACAAGGATCAGGAGGAAGACGGTGGGTCTCTACAATGTGGATCAGGTGGAGGACGGGGGTCTCTACAATGTGGATCAGGTGGAGGACGGTGGGTCTCTACAATGAGGATCAGGAGGAGGACGGGGGTCTCTACAACAAGGATCAGGTGGAGGACGGGGGTCTCTACAATGAGGATCAGGTGGAGGACGGGGGGTCTCTACAATGAGGATCAGGTGGAGGACGGGGGTCTCTACAATGAGGATCAGGTGGAGGACGGGGGGTCTCTACAATGAGGATCAGGTGGAGGACGGGGGGTCTCTACAATGAGGATCAGGAGGAGGACGGGGGTCTCTACAACAAGGATCAGGAGGAAGACGGGGGTCTCCACAATGAGGATCAGGAGGAGGACGGGGACTCTACAACAAGGATCAGGAGGAAGACGGGGGTCTCCACAATGAGGATCAGGAGGAGGACGGGGACTCTATAACAAGGATCAGGAGGAGGACGGGGGTCTCTATACTATGGATCAGGAGGAGGACGGGGTCTCTACACTAGGGATCAGGAAGAAGACGGGGGTCTCTACACTAGGGATCAGGAGGAGGACGGGGGTCTCTACACTAGGGATCAGGAGGAGGAAGGGGGTCTCTACACTAGGGATCAGAAGGATGAGGGTCTCTACAGGAAGCGTTGGGAGAGGGACGGGGTCTCTCTAGGGATCAGGAGGATGGGGGTCTCTATAGGAAGCGTTGGGAGGGGGACGGGGGTCTATAGGAAGCGTTGGGAGGGGGACGGGGTCTCTCTAGGGATCAGGAGGATGGGGGTCTCTATAGGAAGCGTTGGGAGGGGGACGGGGGTCTCTCTAGGGATCAGGAGGATGGGGGTCTCTATAGGAAGCGTTGGGGGGGAATGGGGGTCTCTCTAGGGATCAGGTGGACGGGGGTCTCTATAGGAAGCGTTGGGAGGGGGACGGGGGTCTTTCTAGGGATCAGGCGGTTATTCTAAGCTCATATAATTGACAGGAATATAATCACAATCTACAGTGATATATAATGGAAGAGCTGTAGATCCTGATGTCACCGGTCGCCATTCTAGTGCTCAGTAGCGCCCCCACCCGGTGGGCAGTAGTATGTGGGGGGCACAGGGGCTCCTCTTCATTACCTGCTGGGCATCGCCCTCGGTATACGGCAGCTTGGTGGAGACGTGGAACATGATCTCTTTTCCTCGGAAGTTGCAGTAGACGGATTCTGTCCCCGTCTGTCCGTGTGTTACGTCCAAACCTCCCCGAAACCTGTAACATCATATGTGGAGGTCACTGGGGTCCGGAGGGGCAGAGACCACCCTACAAGAAGACGGACTCACCCCTTAAAGTCCTGCAGGAGAACCCGCTCACCCAGCAGATCCAGGAACTCCACGAAGGCCGCGCTCTCCTGTGTGGTGCTGAACAACTCCTCCTCTGTGGTCTGAGGGTGAGGGAAACGGGGCATCAATACAGAGACCCCCCGGGAGAGACCCCAAAAGAAAGACCCCCCAACACCCCAAAAGAGAGAACCCAAAACCCCGGGAGAGACCCAACACCACAAGAAAAAGAGAGAGACACCAACAACCCGGCCGAGACCCCAACACCCCAAAAGAGAAACCTCCAAAACCCCGGGAGAGGCCTCAACACCTTGAGGGAGACCCCCAACACCCTAAGAGAGAAAGAGATCCAACACCCCGAGACACAGACACCCTGAGAAACCCCAACACCCCAAGAGAGAGACTCCAACACCCTGAAAGAGAGAGAGACCCCAACATCTCAAGAGAGAAACCCCAACACCCTGAAAGAGAGAGAGAGAGATCCAACACCCCGAGACCCAGACATCCTGAGAAACCCAAACACCCCAAGAGAGAGACCCCAACAGCCTGAAAGAGAGAGAGAGACCCCAACACCTCAAGAGAGAAACCCCAACACCCTGAAAGAGAGAGAGACCCCAACACCTCAAGAGAGAGAAACCCCATCACCCTGAAAGAAAGAGAGACCCCAACACCTCAAGAGAGAAACCCCAACACCCTGAAAGAGAGAGAGACCCCAACACCTCAAGAGAGAAACCCCAACACCCTGAAAGAGAGAGAGACCCCAACACCCTGAAAGAGAGAGACCCCAACACCTCAAGAGAGAGAGACACCAACACCCTGAGAGAAACCCTAAAACCCCAAAAGAGAGAGATCCCAACACCCCGAGACACAGACACCCTGAGAAACCCCAACACCCCAAGAGAGAGACCTCAACGCCTCAAGAGAGAAACCCCAACACCCTGAAAGAGAGAGAGACCCCAACACCTCAAGAGAGAGAGACACCAACACCCTGAGAGAAACCCTAAAACCCCAAGAGAGAGATCCCAACACCCCGAGAGAGACCCCAACAACCTAAGAGAGAGACCCCGACATTCCGAGAGAGAGACCCCGACACTCCGAGAGAGAGACCCCGACACTCCGAGAGAGAGACCCCCGACACTCCGAGAGAGAGACCCTGACACTCCGAGAGAGACCCCGACACTCCGAGAGAGAGACCCCGACACTCCGAGAGAGAGACCCCGACACTCCGAGAGAGAGAGAACCCAGCACAGCAAAATGAAGTCCCCAACACCAGCCCCCAAAATAGAGACCCCAACACTAGCATCCTGATACAGCGGCACCAGCACCCCGACAAAGAGACCCCAACACCAGCAGAACAGAGACCCCAACAATTGTTACAATTGGGGAGATTTATCAAATCCTGTGTAGAGGAAAAGTGGTGCAGTTGCCCATAACAACCAATCAGATCACATCATTTTTCAGAGGCCATTTTCAAAATGAAAGGAGAAATCTGATTGGTTGCTATGGGCAACTTTTCCTCTACACAGGTTTTGATAAATCTCCCCCAATGTGTTACCCAATATTCTGTCTTGTACAGGGCTACAGCAGCTGATGGCGCCATGTAAATAATAATAATATTATCGCTTCATTCACCTGCCCCGTTCTCTGGTAGACGACACCAAACTTAAAGTTATTGCTGATGACGTGTTCATCAAAGGTGACGATGAGACGCGAGGCCTGAAAGACAAGAGGGGTCAAAGGTCATAGGTGTAAGAAGAGGTCATCACTATTATATATGAGATCATCACTATTATATATGAGGTCATCACTATTATATATGAGGTCATCACTATTATATATGAGGTCATCACTATTATATATGAGATCATCACTATTATATATATGAGGTCATCACTATTATATATGAGGTCATCACTATTATATATGAGATCATCACTATTATATATGACGTCATCACTATTATATATGAGGTCATCACTATTATATATGAGATCATCACTATTATATATATGAGGTCATCACTATTATATATGAGGTCATCACTATTATATATGAGATCATCACTATTATATATATGAGGTCATCACTATTATATATGAGGTCATCACTATTATATATGAGGTCATCACTATTATATATGAGGTCATCACTATTATATATGAGATCATCACTATTATATATATGAGGTCATCACTATTATATATGAGGTCATCACTATTATATATGAGATCATCACTATTATATATGACGTCATCACTATTATATATGAGGTCATCACTATTATATATAAGGTCATCACTATTATATATGAGATCATCTCTATTATATATAAGGTCATCACTATTATATATAAGGTCATCACTATTATATATGAGGTCATCACTATTATATATGAGATCATCACTATTATATATGACGTCATCGCTATTATATATGAGATCATCACTATTATATATGACGTCATCGCTATTATATATGAGATCATCACTATTATATATGAGGTCATCACTATTATATATAAGGTCATCACTATTATATATGAGGTCATCTCTATTATATATGATGTCATCACTATTATATATGAGGTCATCACTATTATATATGAGGTCATCACTATTATATATGAGGTCATCACTATTATATATGAGGTCATCTCTATTATATATGATGTCATCACTATTATATATGAGGTCAACACTATTATATATAAGGTCATCACTATTATATATGAGGTCATCTCTATTATATATGATGTCATCACTATTATATATGAGGTCATCACTATTATATATGAGGTCATCACTATTATATATGAGGTCATCGCTATTATATATGAGGTCATCACTATTATATATGAGGTCATCACTATTATATATGAGGTCATCACTATTATATATGAGGTCATCACTATTATATATGAGGTCATCACTATTGTATATGAGGTCATCACTATTATATATGAGGTCATCACTATTATATAAGAGGTCATCACTATTATATATGAGGTCATCGCTATTATATATGAGGTCATCGCTATTATATATGAGGTCAACACTATTATATATGAGGTCATCGCTATTATATATGAGGTCATCACTATTATATATGAGGTCATCACTATTATATATGAGGTCATCACTATTATATATGAGGTCATCACTAATGTACATGAGGTCATCACTATTATATATGAGGTCATCACTATTATATATGAGGTCATCACTATTATATATGAGGTCATCTCTATTATATATGAGGTCATCACTATTATATATGAGGTCATCACTATTATATAAGAGGTCATCGCTATTATATATGAGGTCATCGCTATTATATATGAGGTCATCACCATTATATATGAGGTCATCACTATTATATATGAGGTCATCACTATTATATATGAGGTCATCGCTATTATATATGAGGTCATCGCTATTATATATGAGGTCATCGCTATTATATATGAGGTCATCGCTATTATATATGAGGTCATCACTATTATATATGAGGTCATCACTATTATATGAGGTCATCACTATTATATATGAGGTCATCACTATTATATATGAGGTCATCGCTATTATATATGAGATCATCGCTATTATATATGAGGTCATCACTATTATATATGAGGTCATCACTATTATATATGAGGTCATCACTATTATATGAGGTCATCACTATTATATATGAGGTCATCACTAATGTATATGAGGTCATCACTATTATATATGAGGTCATCTCTATTATATATGAGGTCATCACTATTATATAAGAGGTCATCACTATTATATATTAGATCATCACTATTATATATGAGGTCATCACTATTATATATGAGGTCATCACTATTATATATGAGATCATCACTAATGTATATGAGGTCATCACTATTATATATGAGGTCATCACTATTATATAAGAGGTCATCACTATTATATATGAGGTCATCACTATTATATAAGAGGTCATCACTATTATATATGAGATCATCACTAATGTATATGAGGTCGTCACTATTATATATAAGGTCATCACTATTATATATAAGGTCATCACTATTATATATGAGGTCATCACTATTATATAAGAGGTCATCACTATTATATATGATGTTATCACTATTATATATGAGGTCATCACTATTATATATGATGTCATCACTATTATATATGAGGTCATCACTATTATATATGATGTCATCACTATTATATATGATGTCATCTCTATTATATATGAGGTCATCACTATTATATGAGGTCATCACTATTATATATGAGGTCATCACTATTATATGAGGTCATCACTATTATATATGAGGTCATCACTATTATATATGAGGTCATCACTATTATATATGAGGTCATCACTATTATATATGAGGTCATCACTATTATATGAGGTCATCACTATTATATATGAGGTCATCACTATTATATATGAGGTCATCGCTATTATATATGAGGTCATCTCTATTATATATGAGGTCATCACTATTGTATATGAGGTCATCACTATTATATATGAGGTCATCACTATTATATATGAGGTCATCACTATTGTATATGAGGTCATCACTATTATATATGAGGTCATCACTATTATATATGAGGTCATCACTATTATATATGAGGTCATCACTATTATATATGAGGTCATCACTATTATATATGAGGTCATCACTATTATATATATGAGGTCATCACTATTGTATATGAGGTCATCACTAATATATATGAGGTCATCACTATTATATAAGAGGTCATCACTATTATATATGAGGTCATCACTATTATATATATGAGGTCATCACTATTATATATGAGGTCATCACTATTGTATATGAGGTCATCACTAATATATATGAGGTCATCACTATTATATAAGAGGTCATCACTATTATATATGAGGTCATCACTATTATATATGATGTTATCACTATTATATATGAGGTCATCACTATTGTATATGAGGTCATCACTATTATATATGATGTTATCACTATTATATATGAGGTCACCACTATTGTATATGAGGTCATCACTATTATATATGAGGTCATCACTATTATATATGAGGTCATCACTATTATATATGAGGTCATCGCTATTATATAAGAGGTCATCACTATTATATATGAGGTCATCGCTATTATATATGAGGTCATCGCTATTATATATGAGGTCATCACTATTATATATGAGGTCATCACTATTATATATGAGGTCATCACTATTATATATGAGGTCATCACTATTATATAAGAGGTCATCACTATTATATATGAGGTCATCGCTATTATATATGAGGTCATCGCTATTATATATGAGGTCATCACTATTATATATGAGGTCATCACTATTATATATGAGGTCATCACTATTATATGAGGTCATCACTATTATATATGAGGTCATCACTATTATATATGAGGTCATCGCTATTATATATGAGATCATCACTATTATATATGAGGTCATCACTATTATATGAGGTCATCACTATTATATATGAGGTCATCACTATTATATATGAGGTCATCACTATTATATGAGGTCATCACTATTATATATGAGGTCATCACTATTATATATGAGGTCATCACCATTATATATGAGGTCATCACTATTATATATGATATCATCACTATTATATATAAGGTCATCACTATTATATATGAGGTCATCACTATTATATATGATATCATCACTATTATATATAAGGTCATCACTATTATATATGAGGTCATCTCTATTATATACGATGTCATCACTATTATATATGAGATCATCACTATTATATATGAGGTCATCACTATTATATATGAGGTCATCACTATTATATATGAGGTCATCTCTATTATATATGAGGTCATCACTATATTATATATGAGGTCATCACTATTATATATGAGATCATCACTATTATATATTAGGTCATCACTATTATATAAGAGGTCATCACTATTATATATGAGATCATCACTATTATATATGAGGTCATCACCATTATATATGAGGTCATCACTATTATATAAGAGGTCATCACTAATGTATATGAGGTCATCACTATTATATATAAGGTCATCACTATTATATATAAGGTCATCACTATTATATAAGAGGTCATCTCTATTATATATAAGGTCATCACTATTATATATGAGGTCATCACTATTATATATGAGGTCATCACTATTATATATGAGGTCATCACTATTATATGAGGTCATCACTATTATATGAGGTCATCACTATTATATGAGGTCATCACTATTATATATGAGGTCATCACTATTATATATGAGGTCATCACTATTATATATGAGGTCATCACCATTATATATGAGGTCATCACTATTATATATGATATCATCACTATTATATATGAGGTCATCACTATTATATATGAGGTCATCACCATTATATATGAGGTCATCACTATTATATATGATATCATCACTATTATATATGAGGTCATCACTATTATATATATGAGGTCATCACTATTATATATGATATCATCACTATTATATATAAGGTCATCACTATTATATATGAGGTCATCTCTATTATATATGATGTCATCACTATTATATATGAGATCATCACTATTATATATGAGGTCATCACTATTATATATGAGGTCATCACTATTATATATGAGGTCATCTCTATTATATATGAGGTCATCACTATATTATATATGAGGTCATCACTATTATATATGAGATCATCACTATTATATATTAGGTCATCACTATTATATAAGAGGTCATCACTATTATATATGAGATCATCACTATTATATATGAGGTCATCACTATTATATATGAGGTCATCTCTATTATATATGAGGTCATCACTATATTATATATGAGGTCATCACTATTATATATGAGGTCATCACTATTATATATGAGGTCATCACTATTATATATGAGGTCATCACTATTATATATGAGATCATCACTATTATATATGAGGTCATCACTATTATATATGAGATCATCACTATTATATATGAGGTCATCACTATTATATATGAGGTCATCACTATTATATATGAGATCATCACCATTATATATGAGGTCATCACTATTATATAAGAGGTCATCACTAATGTATATGAGGTCATCACTATTATATATAAGGTCATCACTATTATATAAGAGGTCATCTCTATTATATATAAGGTCATCACTATTATATATGAGGTCATCACTATTATATATGAGGTCATCACTATTATATGAGGTCATCACTATTATATGAGGTCATCACTATTATATGAGGTCATCACTATTATATATGAGGTCATCACTATTATATGAGGTCATCACTATTATATATGAGGTCATCACTATTATATGAGGTCATCACTATTATATGAGGTCATCACTATTATATATGAGGTCATCACTATTATATGAGGTCATCACTATTATATGAGGTCATCACTATTATATATGAGGTCATCACTATTATATATGAGGTCATCACTATTATATATGAGGTCATCTCTATTATATATGAGGTCATCGCTATTATATATGAGGTCATCACTATTATATATGAGGTCATCACTATTATATGAGGTCATCACTATTATATATGAGGTCATCACTATTATATGAGGTCATCACTATTATATATGAGGTCATCACTATTATATATAAGGTCATCACTATTATATATGAGATCATCACTATTATATATGAGGTCATCACTATTATATGAGGTCATCACTATTATATATGAGGTCATCACTATATTATATATGAGGTCATCACTATTATATATGAGGTCATCACTATTATATATGAGGTCATCACTATTATATATGAGGTGATCACCATTATATATGAGGTCATCACTATTATATATGAGGTCATCACTATTATATATGAGGTCATCACTATATTATATATGAGGTCATCACCATTATATATGAGGTCATCACTATTATATATGAGGTCATCACTATTATATATGAGGTCATCACTATTATATATGAGGTCATCTCTATTATATATGAGGTCATCACTATTATATGAGGTCATCACTATTATATATGAGGTCATCACTATTATAAGAGGTCATCACTATTATATATGAGGTCATCTCTATTATATATGAGGTCATCACTATTATATATGAGGTCATCTCTATTATATATGAGGTCATCACTATTATATATGAGGTCATCGCTATTATATATGAGGTCATCACTATTATATATGAGGTGATCACTATTATATATGAGGTGATCACTATTATATATGAGGTCATCACTATTATATATGAGGTCATCGCTATTATATAGGAGGTCATCACTATTATATATGAGGTCATCTCTATTATGTATGAGGTCATCGCTATTATAGATGAGGTCATCACTATTATATATGAGGTCATCACTATTATATATGAGGTCATCACTATTATATATGAGGTCATCACTATTATATGAGGTCATCACTATTATATATGAGGTCATCACTATTATATATAAGGTCATCACTATTATATATGAGATCATCACTATTATATATGAGGTCATCACTATTATATGAGGTCATCACTATTATATATGAGGTCATCACTATATTATATATGAGGTCATCACTATTATATATGAGGTCATCACTATTATATATGAGGTCATCACTATTATATGAGGTCATCACTATTATATATGAGGTCATCACTATATTATATATGAGGTCATCACCATTATATATGAGGTCATCACTATTATATATGAGGTCATCACTATTATATATGAGGTCATCACTATTATATATGAGGTCATCTCTATTATATATGAGGTCATCACTATTATATGAGGTCATCACTATTATATATGAGGTCATCACTATTATAAGAGGTCATCACTATTATATATGAGGTCATCTCTATTATATATGAGGTCATCACTATTATATATGAGGTCATCTCTATTATATATGAGGTCATCACTATTATATATGAGGTCATCGCTATTATATATGAGGTCATCACTATTATATATGAGGTGATCACTATTATATATGAGGTGATCACTATTATATATGAGGTCATCACTATTATATATGAGGTCATCGCTATTATATAGGAGGTCATCACTATTATATATGAGGTCATCTCTATTATGTATGAGGTCATCGCTATTATAGATGAGGTCATCACTATTATATATGAGGTCATCACTATTATATAAGAGGTCATCGCTATTATATATGAGGTCATCACTATTATATATGAGGTCATCACTATTATATATGAGGTCATCACTATTATATATGAGGTCATCACTATTATATATGAGGTCATCACTATTATATATGAGGTCATCACTATTATAAGAGGTCATCACTATTATATATGAGGTCATCACTATTATATATGAGGTCATCACTATTATATATGAGGTCATCACTATTATATATGAGGTCATCACTATTATATATGAGGTCATCACTATTATATATGAGGTCATCACTATTATATATGAGGTCATCACTATTATATATGAGGTCATCACTATTATATAAGAGGTCATCACTATTATATATGAGGTCATCACTATTATATATGAGGTCATCACTATTATATATGAGGTCATCACTATTATATATGAGATCATCTCTATTATATATGAGGTCATCACTATTATATATGAGGTCATCACTATTATATATGAGATCATCTCTATTATATGAGGTCATCACTATTATATATGAGGTCATCACTATTATATATGAGGTCATCACTATTATATAAGAGGTCATCACTATTATATATGAGGTCATCACTATTATATATGAGGTCATCTCTATTATAAGAGGTCATCGCTATTATATATGAGGTCATCACTATTATATATGAGGTCATCACCATTATATATGAGGTCATCACTATTATATAAGAGGTCATCTCTATTATATATGAGGTCATCACTATTATATATGAGGTCATCACTATTATATGAGGTCATCACTAATGTATATGAGGTCATCACTATTATAAGAGGTCATCACTATTATAAGAGGTTATCATTACATAATACATCAGCACCGTTATATATATATTGTACCGTCTGACACAGTCATGTGACTTACACCAGATGAAGCAGAGCTCGGCGTGTAATGAATATATGAACGCGCTGCGGGGAGAGGCAGGTGTCCTGTGTCGCGCGGCCGATCACATGCGGCGGCTCGGGTTACCGGCACTCACCTTTGGGTAGAGGACGGGATGAAATCGATCCACGTTCACATCTTCACAGACCAGCTGGAAAACAAGGACACCAGCAAAATCACTGAGGATGGGGGAGGGGCAGATGGGAAAACCACACGTGCGATACGCCCTGCGGGGATGTATCTAACCCGGCTGCGCTTACCTTGGCCATCTGCACAACATTGGGGAACTCTGTGAGGCAGGAGATGGGGATCACATCGTGGTACGTTTGGTTCTTTGTTCTGGGGTGAAAATAAATAAATAAATCGATCAGAAGATACAACCACAGTCCATAATCCAGCTGTTGTGAAACTACAACTCCCAGCATGCCCGGACAGCCAACGGCTGTCCGGGCATGCTGGGAGTTGTAGTTTTGCAACAGCTGGAGGAACCCTGGTCAAAAAACACTGCATTGAGCACTGTGATTTTCTGTGGGCCAGACTGGTGATCACATGACCCAGTTACAGGAATGAAATGCATCAATGCAACGGCTGTCAGGGCATGCTGGAAGTTGTAGTTTTGCAATAGCTGGAGGATCCCTGGTCAAAAAACACTGCATTGAGCACTGTGATTTTCTGTGGGTCACACTGGTGATCACATGACCCAGTTACAGAAATGAAACGCATTGATGTAAAGGCTGTCCGGGCATGCTGAGAGTGGTAGTTTTGCAACAGCTGGAGGCTACCCTGGTTGGAAAACACTGCATCAAGCGCTGTGATTTTCCATGGTTTAGACAGGTGATCACATGACCCAGTTACGGGAATGAAATGCATTGATGTGAAGGCTGTCCGGGCATGCTGGGAGTGGTAGTTTTGAAACAGCTGGAGGCACCCTCGCATTAGACTGAGATTGTTGGGGGACAACTCACCGCAGCAGCAGGCGGAGGTGCTCCTGATCCCCGATGACATCATACTTCAGGGAGAAAACCAGGTGACCCAGAGCAGCGTCCAGCGAGTAATAGTTGAAGTGTTCCTGGAAGAGAAGAAGAGGTCATGTGACCCCAGAGCCCGACCCTATAGGTCACCTGTGTGTCTGGATACTGGAGGTCGGCGCAGACCTACCTTCCCCAGAAAGTGCTTGCGGTACAGCCGCGCGGTGTGGTTGCTCTCCAGCTTGACTTTGGCGCTGGGCGACGGGTTGTTCCCGGGGTCCAGGACCTGCGACAGGTCGTGATTGGTTCCCTCAATCCAGTATCCCCCAAACTGAGGCAGAAGGATGAGGGGGAAGGGCCCCTCCCGGCCAAGGACCTGCGGAGAACAGAGAGGGGGTCCTAGGATGGGGTGCAGCGGCGCTCGTGTCTATAGGCTCCGGACACGTATATACGGCTCTTACCTCATGGACGCTGGGATACGGGATATAGTCCTCTTCTGTCTACAATGAGAAGGGAGCAATGAGCCACATCACCAATACTCTAGTCACCTCCAGAGCTGCACTCACTATTCTGCTGTTACATCAGGTCTTATCCTCCAGAGCTGCACTCACTATTCTGCTGTTACATCATGTCTTCTCCAGAGCTGCACTCACTATTCTGCTGTTGCATCATGTCTTATCCTCCAGTCACCTCCAGAGCTGCACTCATTATTCTGCTGTTACATCATGTCTTATCCTCTAGTCACCTCCTGAGCTGCACTCACTATTCTGCTGTTACATCATGTCTTATCCTCCAGAGCTGCACTCACTATTCTGCTGTTACATCATGTCTTATCCTCCAGAACTGCACTCACTATTCTGCTGTTACATCATGTCTTATCCTCCAGAGCTGCACTCACTATTCTGCTGTTACATCATGTCTTATCCTCTAGTCACCTCCAGAGCTGCACTCACTATTCTGCTGTTACATCATGTCTTATCCTCCAGTCACCTCCAGAGCTGCACTCACTATTCTGCTGTTACATCATGTCTTATCCTCCAGAGCTGCACTCACTATTCTGCTGTTACATCATGTCTTATCCTCTAGTCACCTCCAGAGCTGCACTCACTATTCTGCTGTTACATCATGTCTTATCCTCCAGTCACCTCCAGAGCTGCACTCACTATTCTGCTGTTACATCATGTCTTATCCTCCAGAGCTGCACTCACTATTCTGCTGTTACATCATGTCTTATCCTCTAGTCATCTCCAGAGCTGCACTCACTATTCTGCTGTTACATCATGTCTTATCCTCCAGAGCTGCACTCACTATTCTGCTGTTACATCATGTCTTATCCTCTAGTCACCTCCAGAGCTGCACTCACTATTCTGCTGTTACATCATGTCTTATCCTCTAGTCACCTCCAGAGCTGCACTCACTATTCTGCTGTTACATCATGTCTTATCCTCCAGTCACCTCCAGAGCTGCACTCACTATTCTGCTGTTACATCATGTCTTATCCTCTAGTCACCTCCAGAGCTGCACTCACTATTCTGCTGTTACATCATGTCTTATCCTCTAGTCACCTCCAGAGCTGCACTCACTATTCTACTGTTACATCATGTCTTACCCTCCAGTCACCTCGCAGAGCATTTCATACATTTTGTGTAGGTCACATCTTCTCTCTTCACATACACATAAAAGCGAAGTCTGGGCTCGTGTCGTTTTAGAGACTTCAGTGGCTTTGTGTCTTTTCACAAAAAGGCGCAGATCATGAAACCCGTCTATATCATGTGTATGACCAAAATCATGAAACCCGTCTATATCATGTGTATGACCAAAATCATGAAACCCGTCCATATCATGTGTATGACCAAAATCATGAAACCCGTCTATATCATGTGTATGACCAAAATCATGAAACCCGTCCATATCATGTGTATGACCAAAATCATGAAACCCGTCTATATCATGTGTATGACCAAAATCATGAAACCCGTCTATATCATGTGTATGACCAAAATCATGAAACCCGTCCATATCATGTGTATGACCAAAATCATGAAACCCGTCTATATCATGTGTATGACCAAAATCATGAAACCCGTCTATATCATGTGTATGACCAAAATCATGAAACCCGTCCATATCATGTGTATGACCAAAATCATGAAACCCGTCTATCATGTGTATGACCAAAATCATGAAACCCGTCCATATCATGCGTATGACCGAAATCATGAAACCCGTCTATCATGTGTATGACCAAAATCATGAAATCCGTCTATATCATGTGTATGACCAAAATCATGAAACCCGTCCATATCATGTGTATGACCGAAATCATGAAACCCGTCTATATCATGTGTATGACCGAAATCATGAAACCCGTCTATCATGTGTATGACCAAAATCATGAAACCCGTCCATATCATGCGTATGACCGAAATCATGAAACCCGTCTATCATGTGTATGACCAAAATCATGAAACCCGTCTATCATGTGTATGACCAAAATCATGAAACCCGTCTATCATGTGTATGACCAAAATCATGAAACCCGTCTATATCATGTGTATGACCAAAATCATGAAACCCGTCTATATCATGTGTGTGACCGAAATCATGAAACCCGTCTATATCATGTGTATGACCAAAATCATGAAACCCGTCTATATCATGTGTATGACCAAAATCATGAAACCCGTCCATATCATGTGTATGACCAAAATCATGAAACCCGTCCATATCATGTGTATGACCAAAATCATGAAACCCGTCTATATCATGTGTATGACCAAAATCATGAAACCCGTCTATATCATGTGTGTGACCGAAATCATGAAACCCGTCTATATCATGTGTATGACCAAAATCATGAAACCCGTCCATATCATGTGTATGACCAAAATCATGAAACCCGTCCATATCATGTGTATGACCGAAATCATGAAACCCGTCCATATCATGTGTATGACCGAAATCATGAAACCCGTCTATATCATGTGTATGACCGAAATCATGAAACCCGTCTATATCATGTGTATGACCAAAATCATGAAACCAGTCTATATCATGTGTATGACCAAAATCACTGGATCGCAACTCAAAATCAGCAGAAATGTGAAAACCAAAAGGCGCAAAAAAGGCGCAAATAAACCCTTTTCTAGACACAAAAAGCGGTCTAAAGGCGATGCTAAATGTCCTGTGTGTACCTTGAGGGGAGGAGGGAGCGAGTATCTCTGTTCATCCATTCTGCAGCCCTGAAAGACAAAGCAAATAGTAGATGTCAGTGCAGAGGACGGCTCCTGCTCACAGCTGAGGGTCTGTTACAATGAATCAGTGCAGGACTAATCATGTAGTTGCAGTATCATGAAGTTGAAGTTTTGCAACATTTGGAGAGTCCCAGGTTGGGGAAAACTGCTCTAAGGCTGCGTTCACACCACGTTTTTGCAGTACAGTTCCCGTATACGTTTTCAATGTGAAAACCGTATTGAAAGTCGTACGGAACCGTATTCAGAACCGTACAGAACTGTATTCAAAACCGTACAGAACCGTATTCAGAACCGTACGGAACCGTATTCAAAACCGTACAGAACCGTATTCAAAACCATACAGAACTGTATTCAAAACCGTACAGAACCGTATTCAGAACCGTACAGAACCGTATTCAGAACCGTACAGAACTGTATTCAAAACCGTACAGAACCGTATTCAGAACCATACAGAACCGTACAGAACCGTATTCAAAACCGTACAGAACCGTATTCAAAACCGTACGGAACCGTATTCAAAACCGTACGGAACCGTATTCAAAACCGTACAGAACCGTATTCAAAACCGTACAGAACTGTATTCAAAACCGTACAGAACTGTATTCAAAACCGTACAGAACCGTATTCAAAACCGTACAGAACCGTATTCAAAACCGTATTCAAAACCGTACAGAACCGTATTCAAAACCGTACAGAACCGTATTCAAAACCGTACAGAACCGTATTGAAAACTGTACAGAACCGTATTGAAAACCGTACAGAACCGTTTTCAGAACCGTACAGAACTGTATTCAAAACCGTACAGAACCGTATTCAGAACCGTACAGAACCGTATTCAGAACCGTATTCAAAACCGTACAGAACCGTATTCAAAACCGTACAGAACCGTATTCAAAACCGTATTCAAAACCGTATTCAGAACCGTACAGAACCGTATTCAGAACCGTACACAACCGTATAAAAAACTGTACAGAACCGTATTCAAAACCGTACAGAACCGTATTCAGAACCATACAGAACCGTATTGAAAACCGTACAGAACCGCATTGAAAACCGTACGGAACCGCATTGAAAACCGTACGGAACCGCATTGAAAACCGTACGGAACCGCATTGAAAACTGTACGGAACCGCATTGAAAACCGTACGGAACCGCATTGAAAACTGTACGGAACCGCATTGAAAACCGTACGGAACCGCATTGAAAACCATTAAGCATTGACTCTATTGAAAACCGTACGCCAAAAGATGCATCCGGCTGTGTCCGTTTTGCATCTTGTCCAGTTTCTTTCCTGTACCCAAAACTGTAGCCGACCACGGTTTTTGGTCCGGGTGCAAAACCGTATTAAACCGTATACGCTTTTTTTTTTAAACATGGGAGTCAATGTGAACCGTATGGAACTGTATGTGCGTTCGGTTCCATCCAGTTGCCACCATACGGTTTTTGACTTTGCACAGTGTTTTTTTTCTTTGAATTTCAATCAAACAAGTGAAACTTTATTCATAATGGAGTGAAAAGTTAAAAACGTATGTTTTTTTTCTTTAAAAAAACGGATCCAACCGGACATCATTGTTTAAACCGTATACGGATTAATATTTGTCCACATGTTTTGATACAGTTTTGTCCGGTTTTGAGGAATCATTTTTTTTTAAATTAAAAACCTGATACGGGTGCGAACCCAGCCTAAGGCATTTGTACTGTAAATATATCCGTGCAATAAAATACATGTAACAAGAATAAATATTTACGATTGGCGACTATGTAACTAATAGGAGATCATTTAGATACAAAGGAACTAATGAAGTCACATGACAGCAGAGAAGTAAGGCAAGGAGGGCAGGGAGCTCCTTAATAATTAGATAAGACTTATAATAATGTTCTATAACCGCATATTACAAGTGACAGGAATAACTACTGAGGAATGACGTACTTGCTCCTCCTAGGACCGGATTCCACAGACCTGTTCTATCTATTCATAGTTCTTTCCAAACAGTGTGTCTCCAGCTGTTGCAAAACTACAACTCCCAGCATGCCCGGACAGCCGTTGGCTGTCCGGGCATGCTGGGAGTTGTAGTTTTGCAACAGCTGGAGGGACTCTGTTTGGAAAACACTGCCCTCGAGCCTCATCTCTCTGCATTTCATACTCAAGGGACTGGATCAGTGGGGCCCCCGGTGGTAACGGGGCCCCGGACACTCACCTGCATCTTCTCAATCATCTCAAACAAGTCCGAGTTCTAAAAGGAAAAAAAAAAAAAAAACGAATTATAATTTGTGACATTTCATGATAGCAGGGCGCTACACAGAACCAAAGCTGCAGCATGATACAGGGCGCTACACAGAACCAAAGCTGCAGCATGATATAAGGACGGTACACAGAACCAAAGCTGCAGCATGATACAGGGGCGGTACATAGAACCAAAGCTGCAGCATGATACAGGGGCGGTACATAGAACCAAAGCTGCAGCATGATACAGGGGCGCTACACAGAACCAAAGCTGCAGCATGATATAAGGACGGTACACAGAACCAAAGCTGCAGCATGATATAAGGACGGTACACAGAACCAAAGCTGCAGCATGATACAGGGGCGCTACACAGAACCAAAGCTGCAGCATGATATAAGGACGGTACACAGAACCAAAGCTGCAGCATGATATAAGGACGGTACACAGAACCAAAGCTGCAGCATGATATAAGGACGGTACACAGAACCAAAGCTGCAGCATGATACAGGGCGCTACACAGAACCAAAGCTGCAGCATGATACAGGGGCGGTACACAGAACCAAAGCTGCAGCATGATACAGGGACGGTACACAGAACCAAAGCTGCAGCATGATATAAGGACGGTACACAGAACCAAAGCTGCAGCGTGATATTAGGACGGTGCACAGAACCAAAGCTGCAGCATGATACAGGGACGGTACATAGAACCAAAGCTGCAGCATGATACAGGGACGGTACACAGAACCAAAGCTGCAGCATGATATTAGGACGGTACACAGAACCAAAGCTGCAGCATGATACAGGGCGCTACACAGAACCAAAGCTGCAGCATGATATAAGGACGGTACACAGAACCAAAGCTGCAGCATGATATAAGGACGGTACACAGAACCAAAGCTGCAGCATGATACAGGGCGCTACACAGAACCAAAGCTGCAGCATGATACAGGGGCGGTACACAGAACCAAAGCTGCAGCATGATATTAGGACGGTACACAGAACCAAAGCTGCAGCATGATACAGGGATGGTACACAGAACCAAAGCTGCAGCATGATACAGGGGCGGTACATAGAACCAAAGCTGCAGCATGATACAGGGCGCTACACAGAACCAAAGCTGCAGCATGATATAAGGACGGTACACAGAACCAAAGCTGCAGCATGATATAAGGACGGTACACAGAACCAAAGCTGCAGCATGATATAAGGACGGTACACAGAACCAAAGCTGCAGCATGATATAAGGACGGTACACAGAACCAAAGCTGCAGCATGATATAAGGACGGTACACAGAACCAAAGCTGCAGCATGATATAAGGACGGTACACAGAACCAAAGCTGCCACATGATACAGGGCGCTACACAGAACCAAAGCTGCAGCATGATATAAGGACGGTACACAGAACCAAAGCTGCAGCATGATACAGGGGCGGTACACAGAACCAAAGCTGCAGCATGATATTAGGACGGTACACAGAACCAAAGCTGCAGCATGATACAGGGCGCTACACAGAACCAAAGCTGCAGCATGATATAAGGACGGTACACAGAACCAAAGCTGCAGCATGATACAGGTACGGTACACAGAACCAAAGCTGCAGCATGATACAGGTACGGTACACAGAACCAAAGCTGCAGCATGATACAGGTACGGTACACAGAACCAAAGCTGCAGCATGATATTAGGACGGTACACAGAACCAAAGCTGCAGCATGATACAGGGCGCTACACAGAACCAAAGCTGCAGCATGATATAAGGACGGTACACAGAACCAAAGCTGCAGCATGATATAAGGACGGTACACAGAACCAAAGCTGCAGCATGATACAGGGCGCTACACAGAACCAAAGCTGCAGCATGATACAGGGGCGGTACACAGAACCAAAGCTGCAGCATGATATTAGGACGGTACACAGAACCAAAGCTGCAGCATGATACAGGGGCGGTACACAGAACCAAAGCTGCAGCATGATACAGGGACGGTACACAGAACCAAAGCTGCAGCATGATACAGGGGCGGTACACAGAACCAAAGCTGCAGCATGATACAGGGACGGTACACAGAACCAAAGCTGCAGCATGATACAGGGCGCTACACAGAACCAAAGCTGCAGCATGATATAAGGACGGTACACAGAACCAAAGCTGCAGCATGATATTAGGACGGTACACAGAACCAAAGCTGCAGCATGATACAGGGACGGTACACAGAACCAAAGCTGTAGCATGATACAGGGGCGGTACATAGAACCAAAGCTGCAGCATGATACAGGGACGGTACACAGAACCAAAGCTGCAGCATGATATAAGGACGGTACACAGAACCAAAGCTGCAGCATGATATTAGGATGGTACACAGAACCAAAGCTGCAGCATGATACAGGGGCGGTACACAGAACCAAAGCTGCAGCATGATATTAGGACGGTACACAGAACCAAAGCTGCAGCATGATACAGGGGCGGTACACAGAACCAAAGCTGCAGCATGATACAGGGACGGTACACAGAACCAAAGCTGCAGCATGATACAGGGCGCTACACAGAACCAAAGCTGCAGCATGATACAGGGACGGTACACAGAACCAAAGCTGCAGCATGATACAGGGATGGTACACAGAACCAAAGCTGCAGCATTGTACAGGGACGGTACACAGAACCAAAGCTGCAGCATTGTACAGGGACGGTACACAGAACCAAAGCTGCAGCATGATACAGGGCGCTACACAGAACCAAAGCTGCAGCATGATACAGGGCGCTACACAGAACCAAAGCTGCAGCATGATACAGGGCGCTACACAGAACCAAAGCTGCAGCATGATACAGGGACGGTACACAGAACCAAAGCTGCAGCATGATACAGGGCGCTACACAGAACCAAAGCTGCAGCATGATACAGGGACGGTACACAGAACCAAAGCTGCAGCATGATATAAGGACGGTACACAGAACCAAAGCTGCAGCATGATACAGGGGCGCTACACAGAACCAAAGCTGCAGCATGATACAGGGATGGTACACAGAACCAAAGCTGCAGCATGATACAGGGACGGTACACAGAACCAAAGCTGCAGCATGATACAGGGCGCTACACAGAACCAAAGCTGCAGCATGATACAGGGCGCTACACAGAACCAAAGCTGCAGCATGATACAGGGGCGCTACACAGAACCAAAGCTGCAGCATGATACAGGGATGGTACACAGAACCAAAGCTGCAGCATTGTACAGGGACGGTACACAGAACCAAAGCTGCAGCATGATACAGGGCGCTACACAGAACCAAAGCTGCAGCATGATACAGGGCGCTACACAGAACCAAAGCTGCAGCATGATACAGGGCGCTACACAGAACCAAAGCTGCAGCATGATACAGGGCGCTACACAGAACCAAAGCTGCAGCATGATACAGGGCGCTACACAGAACCAAAGCTGCAGCATGATACAGGGCGCTACACAGAACCAAAGCTGCAGCATGATACAGGGCGCTACACAGAACCAAAGCTGCAGCATGATATAAGGACGGTACACAGAACCAAAGCTGCAGCATGATACAGGGCGCTACACAGAACCAAAGCTGCAGCATGATACAGGGCGCTACACAGAACCAAAGCTGCAGCATGATACAGGGCGCTACACAGAACCAAAGCTGCAGCATGATACAGGGACGGTACACAGAACCAAAGCTGCAGCATTGTACAGGGACGGTACATAGAACCAAAGCTGCAGCCTGATAAAAGGACGGTACATAGAACCAAAGCTGCAGCATTGTACAGGGACGGTACACAGAACCAAAGCTGCAGCATGATACAAGGACGGTACACAGAACCAAAGCTGCAGCCTGATACAGGGACGGTACACAGAACCAAAGCTGCAGCCTGATACAGGGACATTACACACAACCAAAGCTGCAGCATTGTACAGGGACGGTACACACAACCAAAGCTGCAGCATTGTACAGGGACGGTACACACAACCAAAGCTGCAGCATTGTACAGGGACGGTACACAGAACCAAAGCTGCAGCATTGTACAGGGACGGTACACACAATCAAAGCTGCAGCATTGTACAGGGACGGTACACACAACCAAAGCTGCAGCATTGTACAGGGACGGTACATAGAACCAAAGCTGCAGCCTGATACAAGGACAGTACACATAACCAAAGCTGCAGCAAGATACAGGGAGGGTACACAACCAAAGCTGCAGCATGACTCAGGGACAGTACACACAACCAAAGCTGCAGCAAGATACAGGGAGGGTACACACAACCAAAGCTGCAGAAAGATACAAGGACAGTACACACAACCAAAGCTGCAGAATGATTTAAAGGGGGACTCCGGTGGAAAACAAATGTTTTCACATCAACCGGTGCCAAAAAGTTCTACAGAATTGTAAATTACTTCTATATAAAATCTTAATACTTCCAGTACTTATCAGCTGCTGTATGCTACAGAGGAAGTTGTGTAGTTCTTTCCAGTCTGACCACAGTGCTCTCTGCTGCCCCCTCTGTCCATGTCAGGAACTGTCCAGAGTACAAGCAAATCCCCATAGCAAACCTCTCCTGATCTGGACAGTTCCCGACATGGACAGAGGTGTCAGCAGAGAGCACTGTGGTCAGACTGGTAAGAACTTCACAACTTCCTCTGGAGAATACAGCAGCTGATAAGTACTGGAAGGTTTAAGATTTTTATATAGAAGTAATTTACAAATCTGTAGAACTTTCTGGAACCAGTTGATTTGAAAATTTTCCCCCACTGGAGTACCCCTTTAAGCGATGCTACACAAAACCGAAGCTGCAGCATGATGCAGGGACTGTGCACAGAACTAAGGCTGCAGAATTATATGGGAACGGTACACAGGAGCAAACCTGCAGCATGAAACAGGAACTGTGCAAAGAACCAGAGGTGCAGCATGACATGAGGATGATACACAGAACCAAAGCTGCAGCACGACACGGGCAGTATACAGAATTATACATGCAGCATGACACGGGCAGTATACAGAATTATACATGCAGCATGACATGAGGATGATACACAGAACCAAAGCTGCAGCACGACACGGGCAGTATACAGAATTATACATGCAGCATGACATGAGGATGATACACAGAACCAAAGCTGCAGCACGACACGGGCAGTATACAGAATTATACATGCAGCACGACACGGGCAGTATACAGAATTATACATGCAGCACGACACGGGCAGTATACAGAATTATACATGCAGCATGACATGAGGATGATACACAGAACCAAAGCTGCAGCACGACACGGGCAGTATACAGAATTATACACAGAACCAAAGCTGCAGCACGACACGGGCAGTATACAGAATTATACACAGAACCAAAGCTCCAGCACGACACGGGCAGTATACAGTATTATACATGCAGCATGACACGGGCAGTATACAGTATTATACATGCAGCATGACATGAGGAAGATACACAGAACCAAAGCTGCAGCACGACACGGGCAGTATACAGTGTTATACATGCAGCATGACATGAGGATGACACACAGAACCAAAGCTGCAGCACAACACAGGCAGTATACAGAATTATACATGCAGCATGACACGGGCAGTATACAGAATTATACATGCAGCATGACATGAGGATGATACACAGAACCAAAGCTGCAGCACGACACAGAGGCAGTATACAGAATTATACATGCAGCATGACACGGGCAGTATACAGTATTATACATGCAGCATGACATGAGGATGATACACAGAACCAAAGCTGCAGCACAACACGGGCAGTATACAGAATTATACACGCAGCATGACATGAGGAAGATACACAGAACCAAACCTGCAGCACGACACGGGCAGTATACAGAATTATACATGCAGCATGACACGGGCAGTATACAGAATTATACACGCAGCATGACATGAGGAAGATACACAGAACCAAACCTGCAGCACGACACGGGCAGTATACAGAATTATACATGCAGCATGACACGGGCAGTATACAGAATTATACATGCAGCATGACACGGGCAGTATACAGAATTATACATGCAGCATGACACGGGCAGTATACAGAATTATACATGCAGCATGACAGAAGTCGGGTGTCCTGGTGTAATCTATCCGCCTCGCAGGTGTCACTCATGGAAGTGATGGATTCTGGGACGACGCCCATAAAGTGCAGCAATGACTGACACACGGTGCGTTACTACGTGTCGGTATTATAAATGTCCCCCCCAGGATTATACGATTATGTGGAGCAGCTGCAGCAGAACGAGACATCTCTGCAGATAATGAGACCGCGCAGAGATTTCCATATGGAGATGTGACCTCGCCGAGCGCCACTACAGATGTGACAGCGCCCGCACTCGTGTCACAGGGGATGTGTCGTAGCAATGTATACTGTATAATGTGGAGAGGGGATCACTGCGGGGTCCACCATCAATAATCCCTATCTAAGGTCACCGCAGCATCACACCCTGAGACCAGCACAGAGCGCAACCAGTCACCGCAGCATCACACCCTGAGACCAGCACAGAGCGCAACCAGTCACCGCAGCATCACACACTGAGACCAGCACAGAGCGCAACCAGTCACCGCAGCATCACACCCTGAGACCAGCACAGAGCGCAACCAGTCACCGCAGGATCACACCCCAAGACCAGCACAGAGCACAACCAGTCACCGCAGGATCACACCATGAGACCAGCACAGAGCGCAACCAGTCACCGCAGGATCACACCCTGAGACCAGCACAGAGCGCAACCAGTCACCGCAGGATCACACCCCAAGACCAGCACAGAGCGCAACCAGTCACCGCAGGATCACACCCTGAGACCAGCACAGAGCGCAACCAGTCACCGCAGGATCACACCCCGAGACCAGCACAGAGCGCAACCAGTCACCGCAGCATCACACCCCGAGACCAGCACAGATCGCAACCAGTCACCGCAGGATCACACCCCAAGACCAGCACAGAGCACAACCAGTCACCGCAGGATCACACCATGAGACCAGCACAGAGCGCAACCAGTCATTGCAGCATCACACCCTGAGACCAGCACAGAGCGCAACCAGTCACCGCAGCATCACACCCTGAGACCAGCACAGAGCGCAACCAGTCACCGCAGCATCACACCCTGAGACCAGCACAGAGCGCAACCAGTCACCGCAGCATCACACCCTGAGACCAGCACAGAGCGCAACCAGTCATCGCAGGATCACACCCCAAGACCAGCACAGAGCGCAACCAGTGACCGCAGCATCACACCCTGAGTCCAGCACAGAGCGCAACCAGTCACCGCAGCATCACACTCTGAGACCTGCAGAGAGCGCAACCAGTCACCGCAGCATCACACCCCAAGACCAGCACAGAGCGCAACCAGTCACCGCAGGATCACACCCCGAGACCAGCACAGATCGCAACCAGTCACCGCAGGATCACACCCCAAGACCTGCAGAGAGCGCAACCAGTCACCGCAGGATCACACCCCGAGACCAGCACAGAGCGCAACCAGTCACCGCAGGATCACACCCCAAGACCAGCACAGAGCACAACCAGTCACCGCAGGATCACACCATGAGACCAGCACAGAGCGCAACCAGTCACCGCAGGATCACACCCTGAGACCAGCATAGAGCGCAACCAGTCACCGCAGCATCACACCCCAAGACCAGCACAGAGCGCAACCAGTGACCGCAGCATCACACCCTGAGTCCAGCACAGAGCGCAACCAGTCACCGTAGCATCACACTCTGAGACCAGCATAGAGCGCAACCAGTCACCGCAGCATCACACCCCAAGACCAGCACAGAGCGCAACCAGTGACCGCAGCATCACACCCTGAGTCCAGCACAGAGCGCAACCAGTCACCGCAGAATCACACCCCAAGACCAGCACAGAGCGCAACCAGTCACCGCAGGATCACATCCCGAGACCGGTACAGAGCGCAACCAGTCACCGCAGGATCACACCCTGAGACCAGCACAGAGCGCAACCAGTCACCGCAGCATCACACCCTGAGACCAGTAGAGAGCGCAACCAGTCACCGCAGCATCACACCCCAAGACCAGCACAGAGCGCAACCAGTCCCCGCAGCATCACACCCCGAGAC
This sequence comes from Hyla sarda, assembly GCF_029499605.1. NCBI lineage: Eukaryota > Metazoa > Chordata > Amphibia > Anura > Hylidae > Hyla > Hyla sarda. Next base: position 4,973,754 of record NC_079198.1, on the reverse strand, counting down.
CTGCAGAGAGCACAACCTGTCACCGGAGCATCACATCCTGAGACCTGCAGAGAGCGCAACCAGTCACCGCAGCATCACACCCTGAGACCAGCATAGAGCGCAACCAGTCACCGCAGGATCACACCCCGAGACCTGCACAGAGCACAACCAGTCACCGCAGGATCACACCCCGAGACCAGCACAGAGCGGAACCAGTCCCCGCAGGATCACACCCCGAGACCTGCACAGAGCACAACCAGTCACAGCAGCATCACACCCTGAGACCAGTAGAGAGCGTAACCAGTCACCGCAGGATCACAGTCCGAGACCAGCACAGAGCGCAACCAGTCACCGCAGGATCACACCCCGAGACCAGCACAGAGCGCAACCAGTCACTGCAGGATCACACCCCGAGACCAGCACAGAGCGCAACCAGTCACCGCAGCATCACACCCTGAGACCTGCAGAGAGCGCAACGAATCACCGCAGGATCACACTCTGAGACCAGCACAGAGTGCAACCAGTCACCACAGCATCACACCCCGAGACCAGCAGAGAGCGCAACCAGTCACCGCAGCATCACACCCCGAGACCAGCAGAGAGCGCAACCAGTCAACGCAGGATCACACCATGAGACCAGCACAGATCGCAACCAGTCACCGCAGGATCACACCCTGAGACCAGCACAGAGCACAACCAGTCACCGCAGGATCACACCCCGAGACCAGCACAGAGCGCAACCAGTCACCGCAGGATCACACCCCAAGACCAGCACAGAGCGCAACCAGTCACCGCAGCATCACACCCTGAGACCTGCAGAGAGCGCAACGAGTCACCGCAGGATCACACTCTGAGACCAGCACAGAGTGCAACCAGTCACCGCAGCATCACACCCTGAGACCTGCAGAGAGCGCAACCAGTCACCGCAGCATCACACCCTGAGACCTGCAGAGAGCGCAACCAGTCACCGCAGCATCACACCCTGAGACCAGCACAGAGCGCAACCAGTCACCGCAGCATCACACCCCAAGACCAGCACAGAGCGCAACCAGTCACCGCAGCATCACACCCTTAGACCTGCAGAGAGCGCAACCTGTCACCGCAGCATCACACCCCGAGACCTGCAGAGTGCGCAACCAGTCACCGCAGCATCACACCCCGAGACCTGCAGAGAGTGCAACTAGTCACCGCAGCATCACACCCCGAGACCTGCAGAGTGCGCAACCAGTCACTGCAGCATCACACCCCGAGACCAGCACAGAGCGCAACCAGTCCCCGCAGGATCACACCCCGAGACCTGCACAGAGCACAACCAGTCACAGCAGCATCACACCCTGAGACCAGTAGAGAGCGCAACCAGTCACCGCAGGATCACAGTCCGAGACCAGCACAGAGCGCAACCAGTCACCGCAGGATCACACCCCGAGACCAGCACAGAGCGCAACCAGTCAACGCAGGATCACACCATGAGACCAGCACAGATCGCAACCAGTCACCCCAGGATCACACCCTGAGACCAGCAGAGAGCACAACCAGTCACCGCAGCATCACACCCCGAGACCAGCACAGATCGCAACCAGTCACCGCTGCATCACACTCCGAGACCAGCACAGAGCGCAACCAGTCACCGCAGGATCACACCCCGAGACCAGCAGAGAGCACAACCAGTCACCGCAGCATTACACCCCGAGACCAGCAGAAAGCGCAACCAGTCACTGCAGGATCACACCCTAAGACCAGCACAGATCACAACCAGTCACCGCAGGATCACACCCCGAGACCAGCAGAAAGCGCAACCAGTCACTGCAGGATCACACCCTGAGACCAGCACAGATCGCAACCAGTCACCGCAGGATCACACCCCGAGACCAGCACAGAGCGCAACCAGTGAACGCAGTATCACACCCTGAGACCAGCACCGAGCACAACCAGTCACTGCAGGATCGCACCCCTAGACCAGCACAAAGCGCAACCTGTCACCGGAGCATCACACCCCGAGACCTGCACAGAGCGCAACCTGTCACCGCAGGATCACACCCTGAGACCAGCACAGAGCGCAACCAGTCACCGCAGCATCACACCCCGAGACCAGCACAGAGCGCAACCAGTCACCGCTGCATCACACCCTGAGACCAGCACAGAGCGCAACCAGTCACCGCAGGATCACACCCTGAGACCAGCACAGAGCGCAACCAGTCAACGCAGCATCACACCCTGAGACCAGCACCGAGCATAACCAGTCACCGCAGGATCACACCCCAAGACCAGCACAGAGCGCAACCAGTCACCGCAGCATCACACCCCAAGACCAGCACAGAGCGCAACCAGTCACCGCAGGATCACATCCCGAGACCAGTACAGAGCGCAACCAGTCACCGCAGGATCACACCCTGAGACCAGCAGAGAGCGCAACCAGTCACCGCAGGATCACATCCCGAGACCAGTACAGAGCGCAACCAGTCACCACAGCATCACACCCCGAGACCAGCACAGAGCGCAACCAGTCACCGCAGCATCACACCCTGAGACCAGCAGAGAGCGCAACCAGTCACCGCAGCATCACACCCCAAGACCAGCACAGAGCGCAACCAGTCACCGCAGGATCACACCCTGAGACCAGCAGAGAGCGCAACCAGTCACCGCAGGATCACATCCCGAGACCAGTACAGAGCGCAACCAGTCACCGCAGGATCACACCCTGAGACCAGCAGAGAGCGCAACCAGTCACCGCAGGATCACATCCCGAGACCAGTACAGAGCGCAACCAGTCACTGCAGGATCACACCCTGAGACCAGCACAGATCGCAACCAGTCACCGCAGGATCACACCCCGAGACCAGCACAGAGCGCAACGAGTCACCGCAGGATCACACCCTGAGACCAGTAGAGAGCGCAACCAGTCAACGCAGTATCACACCCTGAGACCAGCACCGAGCACAACCAGTCACTGCAGGATCACACTCCGAGACCAGCACAGAGCGCAACCAGTCACCGCAGGATCACACCCCGAGACCAGCAGAGAGCGCAACCAGTCACCGCAGCATCACACCCCAAGACCAGCACAGAGCGCAACCAGTCACCGCAGGATCACATCCCGAGACCAGTACAGAGCGCAACCAGTCACCGCAGGATCACACCGAGACCAGCACAGAGCGCAACCAGTCACCGCAGCATCACACCGAGACCTGCAGAGAGCGCAACCAGTCACCGCAGTATCACACCCTGAGACCAGCACAGAGCGCAACCAGTCACCGCAGGATCACACTCATATTAGATATGATATTATACCCCTCACATAATATTATACTGGTCCCCCCATCATCCACACCTGATATTATATTATATTGGTTACCACCACCCCCCCCACCTGATATTATATTATATTGGTTACCCCCCCCCCCACCTGATATTATATTATATTGGTTACCCCCCCCCCCCACCTGATATTATATTATATTGGTTACCCCCCCCCCCACCTGATATTATATCATATTGGTTACCACCCCCCCCACCTGATATTATATCATATTGGTTACCACCACCCCCCCCCCACCTGATATTATATCATATGGGTTACCACCCCCCCCCCCCCCACCTGATATTATATTATATTGGTTACCACCCCCCCCCACCTGATATTATATTATATTGGTTACCACCCCCCCCCCCACCTGATATTATATTATATTGGTTACCACCCCCCCCCACCTGATATTATATTATATTGGTTACCACCACCCCCCACCTGATATTATATCATATTGGTTACCACCCCCCCCACCTGATATTATATCATATTGGTTACCACCCCCCCCACCTGATATTATATCATATTGGTTACCACCCCCCACCTGATATTATATCATATTGGTTACCACCCCCCCCACCTGATATTATATCATATTGGTTACCACCCCCCCCCCCACCTGATATTATATCATATTGGTTACCACCACCCCCCCCCACCTGATATTATATCATATGGGTTACCACCCCCCCCACCTGATATTATATTATATAGGTTACCCCCCACCTGATATTATATCATATTGGTTACCCCCCCCCACCTGATATTATATTATATAGGTTACCCCCCCACCTGATATTATATCATATTGGTTACCCCCCCCCACCTGATATTATATTATATAGGTTACCCCCCACCTGATATTATATCATATTGGTTACCACCCCCCCACCTGATATTATATTATATTGGTTACCCCCCCACCTGATATTATATCATATTGGTTACCACCCCCCCCCACCTGATATTATATTATATAGGTTACCCCCCACCTGATATTATATCATATTGGTTACCACCCCCCCACCTGATATTATATTATATTGGTTACCCCCCCACCTGATATTATATCATATTGGTTACCACCCCCCCCCACCTGATATTATATTATATTGGTTACCCCCCCCCCCACCTGATATTATATTATATAGGTTACCACCCCCCACCTGATATTATATCATATTGGTTACCACCCCCCCACCTGATATTATATTATATTGGTTACCCCCCCACCTGATATTATATCATATTGGTTACCACCCCCCCCCCCCACCTGATATTATATTATATTGGTTACCCCCCCCACCTGATATTATATTATATTGGTTACCACCCCCCCACCTGATATTATATTATATTGGTTACCCCCCCCCCACCTGATATTATATTATATTGGTTACCACCCCCCCACCTGATATTATATTATATTGGTTACCCCCCCCCCCACCTGATATTATATAGGTTACCCCCCACCTGATATTATATCATATTGGTTACCCCCCCCCACCTGATATTATATTATATAGGTTACCACCCCCCCCCACCTGATATTATATCATATTGGTTACCCCCCCCCCACCTGATATTATATCATATTGGTTACCACCCCCCCACCTGATATTATATTATATTGGTTACCCCCCCCACCTGATATTATATCATATTGGTTACCACCCCCCCCACCTGATATTATATTATATTGGTTACCCCCCCACCTGATATTATATTATATTGGTTACCCCCCCCCACCTGATATTATATTATATTGGTTACCACCCCCCCAACCTGATATTATATTATATTGGTTACCCCCCCACCTGATATTATATTATATTGGTTACCACCCCCCCCCCACCTGATATTATATTATATTGGTTACCCCCCCCCCCACCTGATATTATATTATATTGGTTACCCCCCCCACCTGATATTATATTATATTGGTTACCACCCCCCCCACCTGATATTATATTATATTGGTTACCACTCCCCACCTGATATTATATTGGTTACCACCCCCCCCCACCTGATATTATATTGGTTACTCCCCCCACCTGATATTATATTGGTTACCACCCCCCCCCTCCGCACCTGATATTACATTGGTTACTCCTCCCCACCTGATATCATACTGGGCCCCCCCCCCCTAGCTGTTCTTATACAGGGGCCCCTCATCCATCACCTGCTGTAACCCCAGGGCCCGTCACCCCCTGTTCTTGTATTGGGGCCCCTTACCTTCCCCTGTAGGAGGCCGTTGTGGACCTTGTGGCCCTGCAGCCGCCCCGTCTTGTTTCTGCTCATCCTCTGGACACTGCGGTCACCAGTGATGGACTGTTATATGTGACATACATGACACTGTGTATAATTATCCTCCAGTGATGTCATCATAATGAGGGCGGAGCTTATCAGGGGACAGCGCGTCCTGACAAACCGGCCCCGGGAGTAACATGGAGGACACGGACTAATCCAGGATCCAGGACGCACCAATCACTGGGAAAATTACCACAGGGGACCAGGTTATCAGACATGATGTAACAGCAGAATAGTGAGTGCAGCTCTGGAGGTGACTGGAGGATAAGACATGGGGTAACAGCAGAATAGTGAGTGCAGCTCTGGAGGTGACTGGAGGATAAGACATGATGTAACAGCAGAATAGAGAGTTCAGATCTGGAGAATAAGACATGATGTAACTGCAGAATAGTGAGTGCAGCTCTGGAGGTGACTGGAGGAGAAGACATGATGTAACAGCAGAATAGTGAGTGCAGCTCTGGAGAATAAGACATGATGTAACAGCAGAATAGTGAGTGCAGCTCTGGAGGTGACTGGAGGATAAGACATGATGTAACAGCAGAATAGTGAGCGCAGATCTGGAGAATAAGACATGATGTAACTGCAGAATAGTGAGTGCAGCTCTGGAGGTGACTGGAGGATAAGACATGGGGTAACAGCAGAATAGTGAGCGCAGCTCTGGAGATAACCGGATGATAAGACATGATGTAACAGCAGAAAAGTGAGTGCAGCGCTGGAAGTGATTTGAGCATAACACATGATTTAACAGAAGAATAGTGAGTGCAGCTCTGGAGGATAAGACATGATGTAACAGCAGAATAGTGAGTGCAGCTCTGGAGGATAAGACATGATGTAACAGCAGAATAGTGAGTGCAGCTCTGGAGGTGACCGGAGGATAAGACATGAAGTAACAGCAGAATAGTGAGTGCAGCTCTGAGGGATAAGACATGATGTAACTGCAGAATAGTGAGTGCAGCTCTGGAGATGACCGGAGGATAAGACATGAAGTAACAGCAGAATAGTGAGTGCAGCTCTGGAGGATAAGACATGATGTAACTGCAGAATAGTGAGTGCAGATCAAGAGAATAAGACATGATGTAACAGCAGAATAGTGAGTGCAGCTCAAGAGAATAAGACATGATGTAACAGCAGAATAGTGAGTGCAGCTCTGGAGGTGACTGGAGGATAAGACAATGTAGCAGAATAGTGAGTGCAGCTCTGGAGGTGACAGGAGGATAAGACATGATGTAGCAGAATAGTGAGTGCAGCTCTGGAGGTGACCGGAGGATAAGACATGATGTAACATCAGAATAGTGAGTGCAGCTCTGGAGGAAAAGACATGATGTAACAGCAGAATAGTGAGTGCAGCTCTGGAGGATAAGACATGATGTAACAGCAGAATAGTGAGTGCAGCTCTGGAGGAAAAGACATGATGTACCTGCAGAATAGTGAGTACAGTGGGATAATACATAATGTAACAGCAGAATAGTGAGTGCAGCTCTGGAGGATAAGACATGATGTAACAGCAGAATAGTGAGTGCAGCTCTGGAGGTGACTGGATGATAAGACATGATGTAGCAGAATAGTGAGTGCAGCTCTGGAGGTGAAGGGAGAATAAGACATGATGTAGCAGAATAGTGAGTGCAGCTCTGGAGGTGACTGGATGATAAGACATGATGTAGCAGAATAGTGAGTGCAGCTCTGGAGGTGAAGGGAGAATAAGACATGATGTAGCAGAATAGTGAGTGCAGCTCTGGAGGTGACTGGAGTCTGTGGCAGGGGACGGCACATGGAATGTTACAGATCCTGGGATAATTTGGGCAGATTTTGCCCCGGGTGTTTACTCAGAACCGCCGAAAGACGTCCTCCTGCCAAGAGAAACAGCGGCATGACAAGATGGCGTCTGCAGCCGATCAGGCGAACGATCCCAGGGCAGGACGCCACGAAGACTCAGGATCTGAGCGACCCATCAGGGCTGAAATACTCTGTGCTGCTGATAGGTCCGTCCCTTATCTTGAAAATAATGCCCTTATATAATGGGCACAATGGTGACATGATGGGGTAACAACGCCTGTTACCAAGGTGGAGGTCTACAGGACTGGAGGGGAGCGGGGCAGGGGCCCAATCACATGCTCCAGGGGCCACTCACAGGAGCCAAACACATTGTTATGGGGTCCATATAGAGGACATTGTTATGGGGTCAGTGCAGAGGACATTGTTATGGGGTCAGTGCAGAGGACATTGTTATGGGGTCAGTGCAGAGGACATTGTTATGGGGTCAGTGCAGAGGACATTGTTATGGGGTCAGTGCAGAGGACATTGTTATGGGGTCAGTGCAGAGGACATTGTTATGGGGTCAGTGCAGAGGACATTGTTATGGGGTCAGTGTAGAGGACATTGTTATGGGGTCAGTGTAGAGGACATTGTTATGGGGTCAGTGTAGAGGACATTGTTATGGGGTCAGTGTAGAGGTCATTGTTATGGGGTCAGTGTAGAGGACATTGTTATGGGGTCAGTGTAGAGGACATTGTTATGGGGTCAGTGTAGAGGACATGGTTATGGGGTCAGTGTAGAGGACATGGTTATGGGGTCAGTGTAGAGGACATGGTTATGGGGTCAGTGCAGAGGACATTGTTATGGGGTCAGTGCAGAGGACATTGTTATGGGGTCAGTGTAGAGGACATGGTTATGGGGTCAGTGTAGAGGACATGGTTATGGGGTCAGTGTAGAGGACATTGTTATGGGGTCAGTGTAGAGGACATTGTTATGGGGTCAGTGTAGAGGACATTGTTATGGGGTCAGTGTAGAGGACATTGTTATGGGGTCAGTGTAGAGGACATTGTTATGGGGTCAGTGTAGAGGACATTGTTATGGGGTCAGTGTAGAGGACATTGTTATGGGGTCAGTGTAGAGGACATTGTTATGGGGTCAGTGTAGAGGACATTGTTATGGGGTCAGTGCAGAGGACATTGTTATGGGGTCAGTGTAGAGGACATTGTTATGGGGTCAGTGCAGAGGACATTGTTATGGGGTCAGTGCAGAGGACATTGTTATGGGGTCAGTGTAGAGGACATGGTTATGGGGTCAGTGTAGAGGACATTGTTATGGGGTCAGTGCAGAGGACATTGTTATGGGGTCAGTGTAGAGGACATTGTTATGGGGTCAGTGTAGAGGACATTGTTATGGGGTCAGTGTAGAGGACATTGTTATGGGGTCAGTGTAGAGGACATTGTTATGGGGTCAGTGTAGAGGACATTGTTATGGGGTCAGTGTAGAGGACATGGTTATGGGGTCAGTGTAGAGGACATGGTTATGGGGTCAGTGTAGAGGACATTGTTATGGGGTCAGTGTAGAGGACATTGTTATGGGGTCAGTGCAGAGGACATTGTTATGGGGTCAGTGTAGAGGACATGGTTATGGGGTCAGTGTAGAGGACATTGTTATGGGGTCAGTGTAGAGGACATTGTTATGGGGTCAGTGCAGAGGACATTGTTATGGGGTCAGTGTAGAGGACATTGTTATGGGGTCAGTGCTGATTTCCCTCTCCTCATCTGGGGCAGATATTATTGGGCAGGAATGTGGTGATGAAGCCGCGTCCGGTCCAGCGACATTGCGATGTAATAATCTGTGTGTAATGTGTAATATTCTCCCATCAGTCTGATATCAGACGGCACCGGGGACACCGGTTATACCAGGAGCTTACAGAAGTGTTATATATAGAGCGGGCACCGCGCCAGACTCATCACATGTGCCAGACCGAGCATACCGCCATATCTCCACACACCAAGCACATACGGTATTCACATATACACCACACGGGGGCAAAGGCCGGACTACAGGAAGGATACCACCAATAGGGGGCACTAGAGAGCTGAGATACATACCTTATAGGGGGACTGAGATTATATATAACACAGAGACCGTGTATATTATAGATGGACTGTATATATATATATATATATATTATAGATGGACTGTATATATATATATATATATATATATATATTATAGATGGACTGTATATATATATTATAGATGGACTGTATATATATATATTATAGATGGACTGTATATATATATATTATAGATGGACTGTATATATATATATATTATAGATGGACTGTATATATATATATTATAGATGGACTGTATATATATATATATATATATATATATTATAGATGGACTGTATATATATATTATAGATGGACTGTATATATATATTATAGATGGACTGTATATATATATATTATAGATGGACTGTATATATATATTATAGATGGACTGTATATATATATATTATAGATGGACTGTATATATATATTATAGATGGACTGTATATATATATATTATAGATGGACTGTATATATATATTATAGATGGACTGTATATATATATATATTATAGATGGACTGTATATATATATTATAGATGGACTGTATATATATATATTATAGATGGACTGTATATATATATTATAGATGGACTGTATATATATATATTATAGATGGACTGTATATATATATATATTATAGATGGACTGTATATATATATTATAGATGGACTGTATATATATATATATATATATATATATATATATATTATAGATGGACTGTATATATATATTATATATGGACTGTATATATACTATAGATGGACTGTATATATATATATATATTATAGATGGACTGTATATATATTATAGATGGACTGTATATATATTATAGATGGACTGTATATATATATTATAGATGGACTGTATATATATATTATAGATGGACTGTATATATATATATTATATATGGACTGTATATATATATATATATTATATATGGACTGTATATATACTATAGATGGACTGTATATATATATATATATATATATATATATATATTATAGATGGACTGTATATATATTATAGATGGACTGTATATATATTATAGATGGACTGTATATATATATATTATAGATGGACTGTATATATATATTATAGATGGACTGTACATATATATATATTATAGATGGACTGTATATATATTATAGATGGACTGTATATATATATATATATATTATAGATGGACTGTATATATATATTATAGATGGACTGTGTATATTATAGATGGACTGTATATATATATATTACAGATGGACTGTACATATATATATATTATAGATGGACTGTATATATATATATATATATATATATATATATATATATATATATTATAGATGGACTGTATATATATATATATATATATATATATATATATATATTATAGATGGACTGTATATATATATATATATATATATATATTATAGATGGACTGTGTATATTATAGATGGACTGTATATATATTATAGATGGACTGTATATATATATTATAGATGGACTGTATATATATATTATAGATGGACTGTATATATATTATAGATGGACTGTACATATATTATAGATGGACTGTACATATATTATAGATGGACTGTATATATATTATAGATGGACTGTATATATACTATAGATGGACTGTATATATACTATAGATGGACTGTATATATATATATTATAGATGGACTGTATATATATATTATAGATGGACTGTATATATATTATAGATGGACTGTATATATATTATAGATGGACTGTATATATATATTATAGATGGACTGTATATATATTATAGATGGACTGTATATATATACTATAGATGGACTGTATATATACTATAGATGGACTGTATATATACTATAGATGGACTGTATATATATATTATAGATGGACTGTATATATATTATAGATGGACTGTATATATACTATAGATGGACTGTATATATATTATAGATGGACTGTATATATATATTATAGATGGACTGTATATATACTATAGATGGACTGTATATATATTATAGATGGACTGTATATATATTATAGATGGACTGTATATATTATAGATGGACTGTATATATATACTATAGATGGACTGTATATATACTATAGATGGACTGTATATATACTATAGATGGACTGTATATATATTATAGATGGACTGTATATATATATTATAGATGGACTGTATATATATTATAGATGGACTGTATATATACTATAGATGGACTGTATATATATTATAGATGGACTGTATATATATATTATAGATGGACTGTATATATATATTATAGATGGACTGTATATATATTATAGATGGACTGTATATATATTATAGATGGACTGTATATATATATATATATATATTATAGATGGACTGTATATATATTATAGATGGACTGTATATATATATTATAGATGGACTGTGTATATACTATAGATGGACTGTATATATACTATAGATGGACTGTATATATATATATATATATATATATATATATATATTATAGATGGACTGTATATATATTATAGATGGACTGTATATATATTATAGATGGACTGTATATATATATTATAGATGGACGGTATATATATTATAGATGGACTGTGTATATATTATAGATGGACTGTATATATATTATAGATGGACTGTATGTATATATTATAGATGGACTGTATATATACTATAGATGGACTGTATATATATATATATATATATATATATATTATAGATGGACTGTATATATACTATAGATGGACTGTATATATATATAATAGATGGACTGTGTATATTATAGATGGACTGTATATATATATATATAATAGATGGACTGTGTATATTATAGATGGACTGTATATATATTATAGATGGACTGTATATACAGTATATTATAGATGGACTGTATATATATTATATATGGACTGTATATATACTATAGATGGACTGTATATATACTATAGATGGACTGTGTATATTATAGATGGACTGTATATATACTATAGATGGACTGTGTATATATATATATATATATATATAATAGATGGACTGTATATATATATATATATAATAGATGGACTGTATATATATATACTATAGATGGACTGTATATATACTATAGATGGACTGTGTATATATATTATAGATGGACTGTATATATATATTATAGATGGACTGTATATATATATTATAGATGGACTGTATATATATTATAGATGGACTGTATATATATTATAGATGGACTGTACATATATTATAGATGGACTGTATATATATATATATATATATATATAAATATATAATAGATGGACTGTATATATATATTATAGATGGACTGTATATATATATATAATAGATGGACTGTATATATATATATATATAATAGATGGACTGTATATATATATTATAGATGGACTGTATATATACTATAGATGGACTGTATATATACTATAGATGGACTGTATATATACTATAGACGGACTGTATATACATTATAGACGGACTGTATATATACTATAGATGGACTGTATATATTATAGATGGACTGTATATATATATATATTATAGATGGACTGTATATATACTATAGATGGACTGTGTATATATTATAGATGGACTGTGTATATTATAGATGGACTGTATATATATATATATTATAGATGGACTGTATATATATACTATAGATGGACTGTGTATATATTATAGATGGACTGTGTATATTATAGATGGACTGTATATATATATATATTATAGATGGACTGTATATATATACTATAGATGGACTGTGTATATATTATAGATGGACTGTATATATATACTATAGATGGACTGTGTATATATTATAGATGGACTGTGTATATTATAGATGGACTGTGTATATATATATATATATTATAGATGGACTGTATATATATACTATAGATGGACTGTGTATATATTATAGATGGACTGTGTATATTATAGATGGACTGTGTATATATATATATATTATAGATGGACTGTATATATATATTATAGATGGACTGTATATATATATTATAGATGGACTGTGTATATATATTATAGATGGACTGTGTATATATTATAGATGGACTGTATATATACTATAGATGGACTGTATATATATATTTTAGATGGACTGTATATATACTATAGATGGACTGTATATATATTATAGATGGACTGTATATATATTATAGATGGACTGTATATATATATTATAGATGGGCTGTGTATATATTATAGATGGACTGTATATATACTATAGATGGACTGTATATATTATAGATGGACTGTATATATATTATAGATGGACACAGTCAAGACATGAGGATGAAAGAACTGCCTGTAGAGCTTAGAGACAGGATTGTGTGGAGCCACAGATCTGGAGAAAAAAACATTTCTGCTAAAAGTTCCCAGGAGCTCAGTGGTCTCCATAATTCTTACATGGAAGAAAGAACAACCAGGACTCTTCCTGGAGCTGCCGCCCACCAAACTGAGGAATCGGGGGGGGGGGGGGGGGGGGTCTTGGTAAGAGAGGAGACCGAGAACCCAATGGTCACTGAGCTCCAAAGATCCTGTGTACAGATGAGAGAAACTACTAGAAGGTCCAGAACATCACCGCAGCCACCACAATCTGGGCAGAAAGAAGAAAGAAGCTTCTAAGGAATAACATGGAAGATGTCTGGAGATTCAGACCGTGAGGAGCAAGATGTATCCCTCTGGTCTCATGTCTGGGGGATACCAGGTAGTGCCCATCACCTGCCCAATACCATCCCTACAGTGATCATGGTGGGGGAAGCATCATGTCTGGAGGAAACCAGGCACTGCCCATCACCTGCCCAATACCATCCCTACAGTGATCATGGTGGGGGCAGCATCATGTCTGGAGGAAACCAGGTACTGCCCATCACCTGCCCAATACCATCCCTACAGTGATCATGGTGGGGGCAGCATCATGTCTGGAGGAAACCAGGTACTGCCCATCACCTGCCCAATACCATCCCTACAGTGATCATGGTGGGGGCAGCATCATGTCTGGGGGAAACCAGGTACTGCCCATCACCTGCCCAATACCATCCCTACAGTGATCATGATGGGGGCAGCATCATGTCTGGAGGAAACCAGGTACTGTCCATCACCTGCCCAATACCATCCCTACAGTGATCATGGTGGGGGCAGCATCATGTCTGGAGGAAACCAGGTACTGCCCATCACCTGCCCAATACCATCCCTACAGTGATCATGGTGGGGGCAGCATCATGTCTGGAGGAAACCAGGTACTGCCCATCACCTGCCCAATACCATCCCTACAGTGATCATGGTGGGGGCAGCATCATGTCTGGAGGAAACCAGGCACTGCCCATCACCTGCCCAATACCATCCCTACAGTGATCATGGTGGGGGCAGCATCATGTCTGAAGGAAACCAGGCACTGCCCATCACCTGCCCAATACCATCCCTACAGTGATCATGGTGGGGGCATCATGTCTGGGGGAAACCAGGTACTGCCCATCACCTGCCCAATACCATCCCTACAGTGATCATGGTGGGGGCAGCATCATGTCTGGAGGAAACCAGGTACTGCCCATCACCTGCCCAATACCATCCCTACAGTGATCATGGTGGGGGCAGCATCATGTCTGGAGGAAACCAGGCACTGCCCATCACCTGCCCAATACCATCCCTACAGTGATCATGGTGGGGGCAGCATCATGTCTGGGGGAAACCAGGTACTGCCCATCACCTGCCCAATACCATCCCTACAGTGATCATGGTGGGGGCAGCATCATGTCTGGAGGAAACCAGGCACTGCCCATCACCTGCCCAATACCATTCCTACAGTGATCATGGTGGGGGCAGCATCATGTCTGGAGGAAACCAGGCACTGCCCATCACCTGCCCAATACCATCCCTACAGTGTTCATGGTGGGGGCAGCATCATGTCTGGGGGAAACCAGGTACTGCCCATCACCTGCCCAATACCATCCCTACAGTGATCATGGTGGGGGCAGCATCATGTCTGGAGGAAACCAAGTACTGCCCATCACCTGCCCAATACCATCCCTACAGTGATCATGGTGGGGGCAGCATCATGTCTGGAGGAAACCAGGTACTGCCCATCACCTGCCCCAATACCATCCGCACAGTGATCATGGTGGGGGCAGCATCATGTCTGGAGGAAACCAGGTACTGCCCATCATCTGCCCAATACCATCCCTACAGTGATCATGGTGGGGGCAGCATCATGTCTAGAGGAAACCAGGTACTGCCCATCACCTGCCCAATACCATCCCTACAGTGATCATGGTGGGGGCAGCATCATGTCTGGAGGAGACCAGGCACTGCCCATCACCTGCCCAATACCATCCCTACAGTGATCATGGTGGGGGCAGCATCATGTCTGGGGGAAACCAGGTACTGCCCATCACCTGCCCAATACCATCCCTACAGTGATCATGGTGGGGGCAGCATCATGTCTGGGGGAAACCAGGTACTGCCCATCACCTGCCCAATACCATCCCTACAGTGATCATGGTGGGGGCAGCATCATGTCTGAAGGAAACCAGGCACTGCCCATCACCTGCCCAATACCATCCCTACAGTGATCATGGTGGGGGCATCATGTCTGGGGGAAACCAGGTACTGCCCATCACCTGCCCAATACCATCCCTACAGTGATCATGGTGGGGGCAGCATCATGTCTGGAGGAAACCAGGCACTGCCCATCACCTGCCCAATTCCATCCCTACAGTGATCATGGAGGGGGCAGCATCATGTCTGGGGGAAACCAGGTACTGCCCATCACCTGCCCAATACCATCCCTACAGAGATCATGGTGGGGGCAGCATCATGTCTGGAGGAAACCAGGTACTGCCCATCACCTGCCCAATACCATCCCTACAGTGATCATGGTGGGGGCAGCATCATGTCTGGGGGAAACCAGGTACTGCCCATCACCTGCCCAATACCATCCCTACAGTGATCATGGTGGGGGCAGCATCATGTCTGGAGGAAACCAGGTACTGCCCATCACCTGCCCAATACTATCCCTACAGTGATCATGGCGGGGGCAGCATCATGTCTGGGGGAAACCAGGCACTGCCCATCACCTGCCCAATACCATCCCTACAGTGATCATGGAGGGGGCAGCATCATGTCTGGGGGAAACCAGGCACTGCCCATCACCTGCCCAATACCATCCCTACAGTGATCATGGTGGGGGCAGCATCATGTCTGGGGGAAACCAGGCACTGCCCATCACCTGCCCAATACCATCCCTACAGTGATCATGGTGGGGGCAGCATCATGTCTGGAGGAAACCAGGCACTGCCCATCACCTGCCCAATACCATCCCTATAGTGATCATGGTGGGGGCAGCATCATGTCTGGGGGAAACCAGGTACTGCCCATCACCTGCCCAATACCATCCCTACAGTGATCATGGTGGGGACAGCATCATGTCTGGGGGAAACCAGGCACTGCCCATCACCTGCACAATACCATCCCTACAGTGATCATGGTGGGGGCAGCATCATATCTGGGGGAAACCAGGTACTGCCCATCACCTGCCCAATACCATCCCTACAGTGATCATGGTGGGGGCAGCATCATGTCTGGAGGAAACCAGGTACTGCCCATCACCTGCCCAATACCATCCCTACAGTGATCATGGAGGGGGCAGCATCATGTCTGGGGGAAACCAGGTACTGCCCATCACCTGCCCAATACCATCCCTACAGTGATCATGGTGGGGGCAGCATCATGTCTGGGGGAAACCAGGTACTGCCCATCACCTGCCCAATACCATCCCTACAGTGATCATGGTGGGGACAGCATCATGTCTGGAGGAAACCAGGCACTGCCCATCACCTGCCCAATACCATCCCTACAGTGATCATGGTGGGGGCAGCATCATGTCTGGGGGAAACCAGGTACTGCCCATCACCTGCCCAATACCATCCCTACAGTGACCATGGTGGGGGCAGCATCATGCTGTGGAGACAGGGAGACTGTCAGGGTTGAGGAAAAGCTGAATGGAGCAGAGATATTCTTAATGAAAACCTGATCCCGAGCTCTGGACCTCAGACTGGGGAGAGGATTGGAGAACTGAACTTCTGGAATTAACAGAGAAAATCTTCCTATAAGATGTGTAGATGTAGCAGAGCTGGATGTGTCATTTATAACAG
The DNA here is from genome assembly GCF_029499605.1 of Hyla sarda. Lineage (NCBI taxonomy): Eukaryota > Metazoa > Chordata > Amphibia > Anura > Hylidae > Hyla > Hyla sarda. The sequence goes on along the minus strand of NC_079198.1, from coordinate 4,956,109 downwards.
TTCACGGCCACAGTCCTGAGAGTTATCACTGTTATCTGTGGTGTTACATGGGACTGCCTGTCACATCTATACATTATCTATACTCAGAGATATCACTGTGTTATCTGTGGTGTTACATAGGACTGCAGGTCACATCTATACATTATCTGTACTCAGAGAGTTATCACTGTGTTATCTGTGGTGTTACATAGGACTGCAGGTCACATCTATACATTATCTGTACTCAAAGTGTTATCACTGTTATCTGTGGTGTTACATAGGACTGCAGGTCACATCTATACATTATCTGTACTCAGAGAGTTATCACTGTTATCTGTGGTGTTACATAGGACTGCAGGTCACATCTATACATTATCTGTACTCAGAGAGTTATCACTGTTATCTGTGGTGTTACATAGGACTGCAGGTCACATCTATACATTATCTGTACCCAGAGAGTTATCACTGTTATCTGTGGTGTTACATAGGACTGCAGGTCACATCTATACATTATCTGTACTCAGAGAGTTATCACTGTTATCTGTGGTGTTACATAGGACTGCAGGTCACATCTACTACATTATCTGTACTCAGAGAGTTATCACTGTGTTATCTGTGGTGTTACATAGGACTGCAGGTCACATCTATACATTATCTGTACTCAGAGAGTTATCACTGTTATCTGTGGTGTTACATAGGACTGCAGGTCACATCTATACATTATCTGTACTCAGAGAGTTATCACTGTGTTATCTGTGGTGTTACATAGGACTGCAGGTCACATCTATACATTATCTGTACTCAGAGAGTTATCACTGTGTTATCTGTGGTGTTACATAGGACTGCAGGTGACATCTATACATTATCTGTACTCAGAGAGTTATCACTGTTATCTGTGGTGTTACATAGGACTGCAGGTCACATCTATACATTATCTGTACTCAGAGAGTTATCACTGTGTTATCTGTGGTGTTACATAGGACTGCAGGTCACATCTATACATTATCTGTACTCAGAGTTATCACTGTGTTATCTGTGGTGTTACATAGGACTTCAGGTCACATCTATACATTATCTGTACTCAGAGAGTTATCACTGTGTTATCTGTGGTGTTACATAGGACTGCAGGTCACATCTATACATTATCTGTACTCAGAGAGTTATCACTGTATTATCTGTGGTGTTACATAGGACTGCAGGTCACATCTATACATTATCTGTACTCAGAGAGTTGTCACTGTTATCTGTGGTGTTACATAGGACTGCAGGTCACATCTATACATTATCTGTACTCAGAGAGTTATCACTGTTATCTGTGGTGTTACATAGGACTGCAGGTCACATCTATACATTATCTGTACTCAGAGAGTTATCACTGTTATCTGTGGTGTTACATAGGACTGCAGGTCACATCTATACATTATCTGTACTCAGAGAGTTATCACTGTGTTATCTGTGGTGTTACATAGGACTGCAGGTCACATCTATACATTATCTGTACTCAGAGTTATCACTGTTATCTGTGGTGTTACATAGGACTGCAGGTCACATCTATATATTATCTGTACTCAGTGAGTTATCACTGTGTTATCTGTGGTGTTACATAGGACTGCAGGTCACATCTATACATTATCTGTATTTAGAGAGTTATCACTGTTATCTGTGGTGTTACATAGGACTGCAGGTGACATCTATACATTATCTGTACTCAGAGAGTTATCACTGTGTTATCTGTGGTGTTACATAGGACTGCAGGTCACATCTATACATTATCTGTACTCAGAGAGTTATCACTGTGTTATCTGTGGTGTTACATAGGACTGCAGGTCACATCTATACATTATCTGTACTCAGAGAGTTATCACTGTGTTATCTGTGGTGTTACATAGGACTGCAGGTCACATCTACTACATTATCTGTACTCAGAGAGTTATCACTGTTATCTGTGGTGTTACATAGGACTGCAGGTCACATCTATACATTATCTGTACTCAGAGAGTTATCACTGTTATCTATGGTGTTACATAGGACTGCAGGTCACATCTATATATTATCTGTACTCAGAGAGTTATCACTGTGTTATCTGTGGTGTTACATAGGACTGCAGGTCACATCTGTACATTATCTGTACTCAGAGAGTTATCACTGTGTTATCTGTGGTGTTACATAGGACTGCAGGTCACATCTACTACATTATCTGTACTCAGAGAGTTATCACTGTTATCTGTGGTGTTACATAGGACTGCAGGTCACATCTATACATTATCTGTACTCAGAGAGTTATCACTGTGTTATCTGTGGTGTTACATAGGACTGCAGGTCACATCCACTACATTATCTGTACTCAGAGAGTCATCACTGTTATCTGTGGTGTTACATAGGACTGCAGGTCACATCTATACATTATCTGTACTCAGAGAGTTATCACTGTTATCTGTGGTGTTACATAGGACTGCAGGTCACATCTATACATTATCTGTACTCAGAGAGTTATCACTGTGTTATCTGTGGTGTTACATAGGACTGCAGGTCACATCTATACATTATCTGTACTCAGAGAGTTATCACTGTTATCTGTGGTGTTACATAGGACTGCAGGTCACATCTACTACATTATCTGTACTCAGAGAGTTATCACTGTGTTATCTGTGGTGTTACATAGGACTGCAGGTGACATCTATACATTATCTGTACTCAGAGAGATATCACTGTGTTATCTGTGGTGTTACATAGGACTGCAGGTCACATCTATACATTATCTGTACTCAGAGAGTTATCACTGTGTTATCTGTGGTGTTACATAGGACTGCAGGTCACATCTATACATTATCTGTACTCAGAGAGTTATCACTGTTATATGTGGTGTTACATAGGACTGCAGGTCACATCTATACATTATCTGTACTCAGAGAGTTATCACTGTTATCTGTGGTGTTACATAGGACTGCAGGTCACATCTATACATTATCTGTACTCAGAGAGTTATCACTGTTATCTGTGGTGTTACATAGGACTGCAGGTCACATCTATACATTATCTGTACTCAGAGAGTTATCACTGTGTTATCTGTGGTGTTACATAGGACTGCAGGTCACATCTATACATTATCTGTACTCAGAGAGTTATCACTGTTATCTGTGGTGTTACATAGGACTGCAGGTCACATCTATACATTATCTGTACTCAGAGAGTTATCACTGTTATCTGTGGTGTTACATAGGACTGCAGGTCACATCTATACATTATCTGTACCCAGAGAGTTATCACTGTTATCTGTGGTGTTACATAGGACTGCAGGTCACATCTATACATTATCTGTACTCAGAGAGTTATCACTGTTATCTGTGGTGTTACATAGGACTGCAGGTCACATCTATACATTATCTGTACTCAGAGAGTTATCACTGTTATCTGTGGTGTTACATAGGACTGCAGGTCACATCTATACATTATCTGTACTCAGAGAGTTATCACTGTGTTATCTGTGGTGTTACATAGGACTGCAGGTCACATCTATACATTATCTGTACTCAGAGAGTTATCACTGTGTTATCTGTGGTGTTACATAGGACTGCAGGTGACATCTATACATTATCTGTACTCAGAGAGTTATCACTGTTATCTGTGGTGTTACATAGGACTGCAGGTCACATCTATACATTATCTGTACTCAGAGAGTTATCACTGTGTTATCTGTGGTGTTACATAGGACTGCAGGTCACATCTATACATTATCTGTACTCAGAGTTATCACTGTGTTATCTGTGGTGTTACATAGGACTTCAGGTCACATCTATACATTATCTGTACTCAGAGAGTTATCACTGTGTTATCTGTGGTGTTACATAGGACTGCAGGTCACATCTATACATTATCTGTACTCAGAGAGTTATCACTGTATTATCTGTGGTGTTACATAGGACTGCAGGTCACATCTATACATTATCTGTACTCAGAGAGTTATCACTGTGTTATCTGTGGTGTTACATAGGACTGCAGGTCACATCTATACATTATCTGTACTCAGAGAGTTATCACTGTTATCTGTGGTGTTACATAGGACTGCAGGTCACATCTATACATTATCTGTACTCAGAGAGTTATCACTGTTATCTGTGGTGTTACATAGGACTGCAGGTCACATCTATACATTATCTGTACTCAGAGAGTTATCACTGTTATCTGTGGTGTTACATAGGACTGCAGGTCACATCTATACATTATCTGTACTCAGAGAGTTATCACTGTGTTATCTGTGGTGTTACATAGGACTGCAGGTCACATCTATACATTATCTGTACTCAGAGTTATCACTGTTATCTGTGGTGTTACATAGGACTGCAGGTCACATCTATATATTATCTGTACTCAGTGAGTTATCACTGTGTTATCTGTGGTGTTACATAGGACTGCAGGTCACATCTATACATTATCTGTATTTAGAGAGTTATCACTGTTATCTGTGGTGTTACATAGGACTGCAGGTGACATCTATACATTATCTGTACTCAGAGAGTTATCACTGTGTTATCTGTGGTGTTACATAGGACTGCAGGTCACATCTATACATTATCTGTACTCAGAGAGTTATCACTGTGTTATCTGTGGTGTTACATAGGACTGCAGGTCACATCTATACATTATCTGTACTCAGAGAGTTATCACTGTGTTATCTGTGGTGTTACATAGGACTGCAGGTCACATCTACTACATTATCTGTACTCAGAGAGTTATCACTGTTATCTGTGGTGTTACATAGGACTGCAGGTCACATCTATACATTATCTGTACTCAGAGAGTTATCACTGTTATCTATGGTGTTACATAGGACTGCAGGTCACATCTATATATTATCTGTACTCAGAGAGTTATCACTGTGTTATCTGTGGTGTTACATAGGACTGCAGGTCACATCTGTACATTATCTGTACTCAGAGAGTTATCACTGTGTTATCTGTGGTGTTACATAGGACTGCAGGTCACATCTACTACATTATCTGTACTCAGAGAGTTATCACTGTTATCTGTGGTGTTACATAGGACTGCAGGTCACATCTATACATTATCTGTACTCAGAGAGTTATCACTGTGTTATCTGTGGTGTTACATAGGACTGCAGGTCACATCCACTACATTATCTGTACTCAGAGAGTCATCACTGTTATCTGTGGTGTTACATAGGACTGCAGATCACATCTATACATTATCTGTACTCAGAGAGTTATCACTGTTATCTGTGGTGTTACATAGGACTGCAGGTCACATCTATACATTATCTGTACTCAGAGAGTTATCACTGTTATCTGTGGTGTTACATAGGACTGCAGGTCACATCTATACATTATCTGTACTCAAAGAGTTATCACTGTTATCTGTGGTGTTACATAGGACTGCAGGTCACATCTATATATTATCTGTACTCAGAGAGTTATCACTGTGTTATCTGTGGTGTTACATAGGACTGCAGGTCACATCTATACATTATCTGTACTCAGAGAGTTATCACTGTTATCTGTGGTGTTACATAGGACTGCAGGTCACATCTACTACATTATCTGTACTCAGAGAGTTATCACTGTGTTATCTGTGGTGTTACATAGGACTGCAGGTGACATCTATACATTATCTGTACTCAGAGAGATATCACTGTGTTATCTGTGGTGTTACATAGGACTGCAGGTCACATCTATACATTATCTGTACTCAGAGAGTTATCACTGTGTTATCTGTGGTGTTACATAGGACTGCAGGTCACATCTATACATTATCTGTACTCAGAGAGTTATCACTGTTATATGTGGTGTTACATAGGACTGCAGGTCACATCTATACATTATCTGTACTCAGAGAGTTATCACTGTTATCTGTGGTGTTACATAGGACTGCAGGTCACATCTATACATTATCTGTACTCAGAGAGTTATCACTGTTATCTGTGGTGTTACATAGGACTGCAGGTCACATCTATACATTATCTGTACTCAGAGAGTTATCACTGTTATCTGTGGTGTTACATAGGACTGCAGGTCACATCTATACATTATCTGTACTCAGAGAGTTATCACTGTGTTATCTGTGGTGTTACATAGGACTGCAGGTCACATCTATACATTATCTGTACTCAGAGAGTTATCACTGTTATCTGTGGTGTTACATAGGACTGCAGGTCACATCTATACATTATCTGTACTCAGAGAGTTATCACTGTTATCTGTGGTGTTACATAGGACTGCAGGTCACATCTATACATTATCTGTACTCAGAGAGTTATCACTGTTATCTGTGGTGTTACATAGGACTGCAGGTCACATCTATAAATTATCTGCACTTAGAGAGTTATCACTGTTATCTGTGGTGTTACATAGGACTGCAGGTCACATCTATACATTATCTGTACTCAGAGAGTTATCACTGTTATCTGTGGTGTTACATAGGACTGCAGGTCACATCTATACATTATCTGTACTCAGAGAGTTATCACTGTTATCTGTGGTGTTACATAGGACTGCAGGTCACATCTATACATTATCTGTACTCAGAGAGTTATCACTGTGTTATCTGTGGTGTTACATAGGACTGCAGGTCACATCTATACATTATCTGTACTCAGAGAGTTATCACTGTTATCTGTGGTGTTACATAGGACTGCAGGTACACTCTCCCCTCCCCCATAAAGCCGCAGGTTCTCGGGCTGTACTCACACAGGACTCCTCCATGAAGGTCTCGTCCTCCTCCCGGGTCGCATCACTGCTGCTCCCGGCCATAGTGCAGCGCTCCCCGGATCCCGGTGCAGGTGTCTCCGCTCCGTGCAGCCGCCTCCTCCCCCTCCCGTACAGAACATCTGATGGGCGGAGGCAGGTGAGGGGCCCCGGGGCGAGGAGGAGCGGCGTGCGGGGCCCCAAGAAGAGTCGCCTAGGGCGAGGAGGAGCGGAGTGCAGTGCGGGAGGAGGAAAGTGCGGGGCCCCAAGAGGAGGAGCAGAGTGCGGGGCCCCAAGAGGAGGAGCAGAGTGCGGGGCCCCAAGAGGAGGAGCAGAGTGCGGGGCCCCAAGAGGAGGAGCAGAGTGCGGGGCCCCAAGAGGAGGAGCAGAGTGCGGGGCCCTAAGAGGAGGAGCAGAGTGCGGGGCCCCAAGAGGAGGAGCAGAGGATACGATCAGACGATCAGATACGACTAGAGTATGCGGTGAGCACAGAGCAGATTATAGCACCCGAATATTACCCCCCATATGCATAACACCCCCATATCTACCCTCTATATACCATTCCACATATAATACCCCCATATATCTAATCTTCCTCATCTCACACCTTATAATATTACACCGCCATATCTCCCCCTCTATATATCATTCATCATATACAATGTCTATATAAGACCTGAACAGATAACATTGAGTTATTATCCTCATATTCCATATCATCTCCCATATCATCTCCCATATCATCCCCCTATGTAATCTAACAGCGCTATATAATATAACATCCCCATATAATATAACACCCCATATAACACCCCCATGTCATCTCCCATATAAACCCCCTATATAACACCCCCATATAATATAACACCCCCATATCATCTCCCATATATTATATCGGGGGGTGTTATATTACATGGGTTTATATGGGAGATGATATGGGGGTGTTATATTACATGGGTCTATAACACCCCCATATCGTCTCCCATATAAACCCATGCAATATAACACCCCCATATCATCTCCCATATAAACCCTCTATGTAATATAATGCCTCTATATATTATAATACTCCCATATAATATAACACCTCTATATAATCTAACACCCCCATATAATCTAACACCCCCATATAATCTAACACCCCCATATAATATAACATCCCCATATAATATAACACCCCCCATATAATATAACACCTCTATATAATATAACACCCCCATATAGTATAACACCTCTATATAATATAACACCCCCCATATAATATAACACCTCTATATAATATAACACCCCCATATAATATAACACCCCCATATAATCTAACACCCCCATATAATATAACATCCCCATATAATATAACACCCCCCATATAATATAACACCTCTATATAATATAACACCCCCCATATAATATAACACCCCCATATAATATAACACCCCCATATAATATAACACCCCATATAATATAACACCCCCCATATAATATAACACCTCTATATAATATAACACCCCCATATAATATAACACCCCCATATAGTATAACACCTCTATATAGTATAACACCCCCCATATAATATAACACCTCTATATAATATAACACCCCCATATAATATAACACCCCCATATAGTATAACACCTCTATATAATATAACACCCCCCATATAATATAACACCTCTATATAATATAACACACCCATATAATATAACACCCCCCATATAATATAACACCTCTATATAATATAACACCCCCATATAATATAACACCCCTATATAATATAACACCTCTATATAATATAACACCTCTATATAATATAACACCCCCATATAATATAACACCCCTATATAATATAACACCTCTATATAATATAACACCTCTATATAATATAACACCTCTATATAATATAACACCTCTATATAATATAACACCCCCATAAAATATAACACCTCTATATAACACCCCCATATAATATAACACCCCTATATAATATAACACCTCTATATAATATAACACCCCCCATATAATATAACATCCCCATATAATATAACATCCCCATATAATATAACACCCCCTTATAATATAACACCCCCATATAATATAACACCCCCCATATAATATAACACCCCCCATATAATATAACACCCCCCATATAATATAACACACCCATATAATATAACACACCCATATAATATAACACCCCCATATAATATAACACCTCTATATAATATAACACCTCTATATAATATAACACCTCTATATAATATAACACCTCTATATAATATAACATCCCCCATATAATATAACATCCCCCATATAATATAACACCTCCATATAATATAACACCCCCATATAATATAACATCCCCATATAATATAACACCCCCATATAATATAACACCTCCATATAATATAACACACCCATATAATATAACACCCCCCATATAATATAACACCTCTATATAACACCCCCCATATAATATAACACACCCATATAATATAACACACCCATATAATATAACACCCCCATATAATATAACACCCCCCATATAATATAACACCCCCCATATAATATAACACACCCATATAATATAACACCTCCATATAATATAACACCTCTATATAATATAACACCTCTATATAATATAACACCTCTATATAATATAACACCCCCATATAATATAACACCCCCCATATAATATAACACCCCCCATATAATATAACACCCCCATATAATATAACACACCCATATAATATAACACCCCCATATAATATAACACCTCCATATAATATAACACCTCTATATAATATAACACCTCTATATAATATAACACCTCCATATAATATAACACCTCTATATAATATAACACCTCCATATAATATAACACCCCCATATAATATAACACCCCCATATAATATAACACACCCATTTCATCTCCCACCTCCTTCTTCATATATTTGGAGAAGATCGGTGACAACTCTGTTACCAGATTAATGTTGTCACCCAGCTTTTCCAGGAGCAGTGAGAACATGATGCCAGGACTGGGGTATACAGGGGTGTCCATGGTCAGTGATCATGTTCCTCTGCCGGGGGTCAGGTGTCAGACGCGGCTCTTCTCCTCCGCTCCCATTATGAGAATTATCCTGCTACAAAGAAATGACAGATGATCCTGACGATCACATGACAAACAGGCACAACAACAGCTCTGATGTCATGGGAGGTAGTGGGTCAGAACCAGTCTGAGATGGGAGGTAGTGGGTCAGAACCAGTCTGAGATGGGGGGGGGTAGTGGGCCAGAACCAGTCTGGGATGGGGGGTAGTGGGCCAGAACCAGTCTGGGATGGGGGGTAGTGGGCCAGAACCAGTCTGGGATGGGGGGTAATGGGCCAGAACCAATCTGAGATGGGGGGGGGGGTAGTGGGACATAACCAATCTAGGTGGGGGGTAGTGGGCCAGAACCAGTCTGGGATGGGGGGTAGTGAGCCAGAACCAATCTGGGATGGGGGTAGTGAGCCAGAACCAGTCTGGGATGGGGGGGGGGGGGGTAGTGAGCCAGAACCAGTCTGGGATGGGGGTAGTGAGCCAGAACCAGTCTGGGATGGGGGGGGGGGGGGGTAGTGAGCCAGAACCAGTCTGGGATGGGGGTAGTGAGCCAGAACCAGTCTGGGATGCGGGTTAGTGGGCCAGAACCAATGTGGGGTGGGGTGTACTGGGCCAGAACTAATCTGGATGGGATGTAGTGAGCCCCAACTAGTCTGGGATGGAGTGAAGTGGGCCAGAACCAGTCTGAGATGGGGGGTAATGGGCCACAACCAGTCTGAGATGGGGGGGTAGTGGGCCAGAACCAATCTAGGATGGGGGGTAGTGGGCCAGAACCAGTCTGGGATGGGGGGTAGTGGGCCAGAACCAGTCTGGGATGGGGTGTAGTGGGCCAGAACCAGTCTGGGATGGGGTGTAGTGGGCCAGAACCAGTCTGGGATGGGGTGTAGTGGGCCAGAACCAGTCTGGGATGGGGTGTAGTGGGCCAGAACCAGTCTGGGATGGGGTGTAGTGGGCCAGAACCAGTCTGGGATGAGGTGTAGTGGGCCAGAACCAGTCTGGGATGGGGTGTAGTGGGCCAGAACCAGTCTGGGGTAGAGGGTTGTTGGCAGACCAGATCCAGTCTGGGGTAGAGGGTTAAAGGAGAACTGCGGCGTACATTTTTTAAGTCCCCCTGTGCCCGGGCTCCTTACGTATCACCGGCGGAGGCGGACATCGCTGCCTGCACTGTGAGGTTTCGAGCCTAAGAAGCCAGAAGATATCTCCGCAACGGAGGAACGTAGGGAGGTGAGATAAAGTTTGTTTTTTATGTTTTTAGCCTGGGCACAGGGGGACTTAAAAATGTTACACCGCAGTTCTCCTTTAAGGATGGATATGTCCACTGTCCGCTCACTCATCTGTCGAGATGATGGAATAGCATTGGAGGAGGCCGAACAGAGGCCAAGCCCCACATTACTGATCAAGATGGAGACCGAACAGAGTCCAAGCCCCACATTACTGATCAAGATGGAGACCGAACAGAGTCCAAGCCCCACATTACTGATCAAGATGGAGACCGAACAGAGTCCAAGCCCCACATTACTGATCAAGATGGAGACCGAACAGAGTCCAAGCCCCACATTACTGATCAAGATGGAGACCGAACAGAGTCCAAGCCCCACATTACTGATCAGGATGGAGGCCAATGCCAAGCCCCACATTACTGATCAAGATGGAGACCGAACAGGGTCCAAGCCCCACATTACTGATCAAGATGGAGACCGAACAGGGTCCAAGCCCCACATTACAGATCAAGATGGAGACCGAACAGGGTCCAAGCCCCACATTACAGATCAAGATGGAGACCGAACAGAGGCCAAGCCCCACATTACTGATCAAGATGGAGACCGAACAGAGTCCAAGCCCCACATTACTGATCAAGATGGAGACCGAACAGAGGCCAAGCCCCACATTACTGATCAGGATGGAGACCGAACAGAGGCCAAGCCCCACATTACTGATCAAGATGGAGACCGAACAGAGGCCAAGCCCCACATTACTGATCAAGATGGAAGCCAAACAGAGTCCAAGCCCCACATTACTGATCAAGATGGAGACCGAACAGAGTCCAAGCCCCACATTACAGATCAAGATGGAGACCGAACAGAGTCCAAGCCCCACATTACTGATCAAGATGGAAGCCAGAGTCCAAGCCCCACATTACTGATCAAGATGGAAGCCAGAGTCCAAGCCCCACATTACTGATCAAGATGGAGACCGAACAGAGTCCAAGCCCCACATTACTGATCAAGATGGAGGCCAAACAGAGTCCAAGCCCCACATTACAGATCAAGATGGAGACCGAACAGAGTCCAAGCCCCACATTACTGATCAAGATGGAGACCGAACAGAGGCCAAGCCCCACATTACAGATCAAGATGGAGACCGAACAGAGTCCAAGCCCCACATTACTGATCAAGATGGAAGCCAGAGTCCAAGCCCCACATTACTGATCAAGATGGAAGCCAAACAGAGTCCAAGCCCCACATTACTGATCAAGATGGAGACCAAACAGGGTCCAAGCCTCACATTACTGATCAAGATGGATGCCAAACAGAGTCCAAGCCCCACATTACTGATCAAGATGGAAGCCAAACAGAGTCCAAGCCCCACATTACTGATCAAGATGGAAGCCAAACAGAGTACAAGCCCCACATTACTGATCAAGATGGAGACCGAACAGAGGCCAAGCCCCACATTACAGATCAAGATGGAGGCCAAACAGAGGCCAAGCCCCACATTACTGATCAAGATGGAGGCCAAACAGAGTCCAAGCCCCACATTACTGATCAAGATGGAGACCGAACAGAGTCCAAGCCCCACATTACAGATCAGGATGGAGGCCAATGCCAAGCCTCACATTACTGATCAGGATGGAGGCCAAACAGAGTCCAAGCCCCACATTACAGATCAAGATGGAGACCGAACAGAGGCCAAGCCCCACATTACAGATCAGGATCGAGGCCAAACAGAGTCCAAGCCCCACATTACAGATCAGGATGGAGGCCAAACAGAGTCTAAGCCTCACATTACAGATCAGGATGGAGGCCGATCTCACATTACAGATCAGGATGGAGGCCGATCTCACATTACAGATCAGGATGGAGGCCGATCTCACATTACAGATCAGGATGGAGGCCGATCTCACATTACAGATCAGGATGGAGGCCGATCTCACAGTACAGATCAGGATGGAGGCCGATCTCGCATTACAGATCAGGATAGAGGCCGGTCCCACATTACAGATCAGGATGGAGGCCGATCTCACATTACAGATCAGGATGGAGGCCGATCTCACATTACAGATCAGGATGGAGGCCGATCTCACATTACAGATCCGGATGGAGGCCGATCTCACATTACAGATCAGGATGGAGGCCGATCTCACATTACAGATCAGGATGGAGGCCGATCTCACATTACAGATCAGGATGGAGGCCGATCTCACATTACAGATCAGGATGGAGGCCGATCTCACATTACAGATCAGGATGGAGGCCGATCTCACATTACAGATCAGGATGGAGGCCGGTCTCACATTACAGATCAGGATGGAGGCCGATCTCACATTACAGATCAGGATGGAGGCCGATCTCGCATTACAGATCAGGATGGAGGCCGATCTCACATTACAGATCAGGATGGAGGCCGATCTCGCATTACAGATCAGGATGGAGGCCGATCTCGCATTACAGATCAGGATGGAGGCCGATCTCACATTACAGATCAGGATGGAGGCCGATCTCACATTATAGATCAGTATGGAGGCCGATCTCACATTACAGATCAGGATGGAGGCCGATCTCACATTACAGATCAGGATGGAGGCCGATCTCACATTACAGATCAGGATAGAGGCCTATCTCACATTACAGATCAGGATGGAGGCCGATCTCACATTACAGATCAGGATAGAGGCCGATCTCACATTACAGATCAGGATGGAGGCCGATCTCACATTACAGATCAGGATGGAGGCCGATCTCACATTACAGATCAGGATAGAGGCCGATCTCACATTACAGATCAGGATGGAGGCCGATCTCACATTACAGATCAGGATAGAGGCCGATCTCACATTACAGATCAGGATGGAGGCCGATCTCACATTACAGATCAGGATGGAGGCCGATCTCACATTACAGATCAGTATGGAGGCCGATCTCACATTACAGATCAGGATGGAGGCCGATCTCACATTACAGATCAGTATGGAGGCCGATCTCACATTACAGATCAGGATGGAGGCCGATCTCACATTACAGATCAGGATGGAGGCCGATCTCACATTACAGATCAGGATAGAGGCCTATCTCACATTACAGATCAGGATGGAGGCCGATCTCACATTACAGATCAGGATAGAGGCCGATCTCACATTACAGATCAGGATGGAGGCCGATCTCACATTACAGATCAGGATGGAGGCCGATCTCACATTACAGATCAGGATAGAGGCCGATCTCACATTACAGATCAGGATGGAGGCCGATCTCACATTACAGATCAGGATAGAGGCCGATCTCACATTACAGATCAGGATGGAGGCCGATCTCACATTACAGATCAGGATGGAGGCCGATCTCACATTACAGATCAGTATGGAGGCCGATCTCACATTACAGATCAGGATGGAGGCCGGTCTCACATTACAGAGCTCAAAGCTTTACACCCTATTGCCTCTCACCGATTGTCCTTTCCATATAGTTACCTGCGCAGACGTAATGACGTAGTGTTTAGTTGCGGTTAGTGGCGGATTTCATGCAGTTAGTAGAGTTAAAGAGACAGGAGCCTGAATACAGGCTGTCAGCATGCAGTACAGTCTGTACAAGCCAGGGGGCAGCATGCAGGGAGCCTCTTACCTTAAATTGGGGAGCACTTTCAAGGGGGGTGGAGTTGGCTCTGGATAGATCTAGGGTGTAAGAAATGAGCTGACTCTGCCCGTCATGACGCCTGGAAATGAAGGAGAGGAGAAAATATGAGATCACAGAATCAGTGACATCATCACGCCATAGCGGAACATATGTCATTGTAACGCAACATCAGCTGATCAACAGGGCGGGGACTGCACAAGGTCAGGGGGCAGCCCCCAAGGATGTGACAGCCCCGCAAAGATGTGACAGCCCCCAAAGAATGTGACAGCCCCCAAGGATGTGACAGCCCCGCAAAGATGTGACAGCCCCCAAGGATGTGACAGCCCCCAAAGGATATGACAGCCCCCAAAGGATGTGACAGCCCCTAAAGGATGTGACAGCTCCTAAAGGATGTGACAGCTCCCAAGGCTGTGACAGCCCCCAAGGATGTGACAGCCCCCAAGGATGTGACAGCCCCCAAAGGATGTGACAGCTTCCAAAGGATGTGACAGCCCCTAAAGGATGTGACAGCTCCCAAGGCTGTGACAGCTCCCAAGGCTGTGACAGCTCCCAAAGGATGTGACAGCCCCGCAAGGACGTGACAGCCCCCAAGGATGTGATAGCCCCCCAAAGGATGTGACAGCCCACCAAGGATGTGACAGCCCACCAAGAGTGTCACAACTTATTATATTCACAGTTAGATGAGGAGCGGGTGCGGCACCTGCAGGGTTAACCCTGTTCTGGGATCTGGGCCGCGCGGCCGCACCAGGATACACACATCCTGCTCACTCCTGTAATATGTGACAGCCGGGAAGTGTTACCTGAGATTAGATTACACCTGAGCCAGCAACAACTTATCCTGCAGACAGCCTCAAAAGTATGTGCCCCCGAGAGGAGGGGACTCAATACAACGTGCCCCGCCTCCTCTGTCCTCCACATTATATGGCGAATCACTATAGGCCTCCAGCGGGTCCAGTAATAAATACTTCAGGGGGCTACAACCAACCGGGATGTGTGTACCAAGCTATGTCTCTCCTGTGATGGGGGTTGTACACACCGCTCTCTCCTGTGATGGGGGTTGTACACACCGCCCTCTCCCGTGATGGGGGTTGTACACACCGCCCTCTCCCGTGATGGGGGTTGTACACACCGCCCTCTCCCGTGATGGGGGTTGTACACACCGCCCTCTCCCGTGATGGGGGTTGTACACACCGCCCTCTCCCGTGATGGGGGTTGTACACACCGCTCTCTCCTGTGATGGGGGTTGTACACACCGCCCTCTCCCGTGATGGGGGTTGTACACACCGCTCTCTCCCGTGATGGGGGTTGTACACACCGCTCTCTCCTGTGATGGGGGTTGTACACACCGCTCTCTCCTGTGATGGGGGTTGTACACACCGCCCTCTCCCGTGATGGGGGTTGTACACACCACTCTCTCCCGTCATGGGGGTTGTACACACCTCCCTCTCCCGTGATGGGGGTTGTACACACCGCCCTCTCCCGTGATGGGGGTTGTACACACCGCCCTCTCCCGTGATGGGGGTTGTACACACCGCCCTCTCCCGTGATGGGGGTTGTACACACCGCTCTCTCCCGTGATGGGGGTTGTACACACCGCCCTCTCCCGTGATGGGGGTTGTACACACCGCCCTCTCCCGTGATGGGGGTTGTACACACCGCCCTCTCCCGTGATGGGGGTTGTACACACCGCCCTCTCCCGTGATGGGGGTTGTACACACCGCCCTCTCCCGTGATGGGGGTTGTACACACCGCTCTCTCCCGTGATGGGGGTTGTACACACCGCTCTCTCCCGTGATGGGGGTTGTACACACCGCTCTCTCCCGTGATGGGGGTTGTACACACCGCTCTCTCCCGTGATGGGGGTTGTACACACCGCTCTCTCCCGTGATGGGGGTTGTACACACCGCTCTCTCCCGTGATGGGGGTTGTACACACCTCTCTCTCCCGTGATGGGGGTTGTACACACCGCTCTCTCCCGTGATGGGGGTTGTACACACCGCTCTCTCCCGTGATGGGGGTTGTACACACCGCTCTCTCCCGTGATGGGGGTTGTACACACCGCTCTCTCCCGTGATGGGGGTTGTACACACCGCTCTCTCCCGTGATGGGGGTTGTACACACCGCTCTCTCCCGTGATGGGGGTTGTACACACCGCTCTCTCCCGTGATGGGGGTTGTACACACCGCTCTCTCCCGTGATGGGGGTTGTACACACCGCTCTCTCCCGTGATGGGGGTTGTACACACCGCTCTCTCCCGTGATGGGGGTTGTACACACCACTCTCTCCTGTGATGGGGGCTGCACGTCTCACACTATGTCCTGTGATGGGGGCTGCAAGTCTCACACTCCGTCCTGTGATGGGGGCTGCATGTCTCACACTCCGTCCTGTGATGGGGGCTGCACGTCTCACACTCTCTCCTGTCATGGGGGCTGCACGTCTCACACTCAGTCCTGTGATGGGGGATGCACGTCTCACACTCAGTCCTGTGCTGGGGGATGCACGTCTCACACTCAGTCCTGTGCTGGGGGCTGCATGTCTCACTCCCTTATGATGGGGGCTGCACGTCTCACACTCTCCCTTATGATGGGGGCTGCACGTCTCTCACTCCGTCCTGTGATGGGGGCTGCAGGTCTCACACTCTCTCCTGTCATGGGGGCTGCACGTCTCACACTCTCTCCTGTCATGGGGGCTGCACGTCTCACACTCTCTCCTGTCATGGGGGCTGCATATTTCCTGCGCTCTCCAGTGACGGAGCCTCCGGGCATAGGTGGAGCTGGCAGCCTCCGTCTTGAGGCCACAGATTCTGCTGCTGATTTGTGTATTTACCTTTTCCCGGATATTGGTTCCCTTGGTAAATAAACCTCC
Organism: Hyla sarda; assembly: GCF_029499605.1. NCBI lineage: Eukaryota > Metazoa > Chordata > Amphibia > Anura > Hylidae > Hyla > Hyla sarda. Next base: position 4,938,624 of record NC_079198.1, on the reverse strand, counting down.
ACATGCAAAGTACGAGGCAGCGTGAGGCCGTACACGCTGAGCTCTGCTACATGCAGACTGGAGGCTGCAGATTTCCTGCACAGGAAAATCTTCAATGGCAAATATTGTCAGAGCCAACATGGGCATCAAACGCCTGCCAAGGACCAGGTCTCCAAAGGTCAGATCAGGGGTTCATGTAGCATCTGCCCAGGGGGCATTAACTCATGAAACCTGAAGGGGCAGGGGGGTAACTTGTAGCTGAAGGACCCCCGGATCACTAAGTCGGGAGAGGTACACTGGGGCACACGGAAGGCAAAGATAAAATAATACAGTGGTGCAACATGCATGGACAGCCTAAAGCCTGTCTGCCTTCTCCAGAGGATCCATTCTGTCCCTGAAATGTAAATCATGGCCTTTGTGCAGTGGTTTTCAACCTGCAGTCCTCCAGATGTTGCAAAACTTCAACTCCCAACATGCATGGACAGCCTAAAGCCTGTCTGCCTTCTCCAGAGGATCCATTCTGTCCCTGAAATGTAAATCAGGGCCTTTGTGCAGTGGTTTTCAACCTGCAGTCCTCCAGATGTTGCAAAACTTCAACTCCCAGCATGCCCGGACAGCCGTTGGCTGTCCGGGCATGCTGGGAGTTGAAGTTTTGCCACACCTGGAGGGCCACACTTTGAGACCACTGAAATAATACAAGAAATTCTGCAGGAACAAGGAGGATAAGAAGAGGAGGCGACGATACGGGACGAAGAGATGGCGGCGATCAAGAAAGCAGGGACAGCCGGTACATACGACCTCTCTCACAAGGTACTGACGTCTGTAGGGCGCCATCTAGAGCAAGTGTGGGTGCAGTGCAAATAAAAGTACATAACGCTAAAACTACCTGGAGCCGAGACTACGGAAGAAACCGCAGTGGCCACCGCCTATAGAGAACACTGTATAAGGGGCACTGACCTGCGCTGCCAACCTCCCAGCCTCTGCGCCAGTCCTCTACACCTTGTTATCTACCTGTGTTTGTTTTGCTGCCAACCCTGGGGAGCGGAGCGAGGGCACCAGGGAGCAGACAAAACATTTTACAGCATAGAAGCCATGCCAACAAACCTCACCGTGCCACCCAAGGGCTCAGAGGAGGAGGATGGCTGCCAACTGTACCCCAATATCTGCAAACTAAAACCGAGCCAAACAACAAGGATGGAACAAGGACAACCCAGATAGAGACTGAGTAAACTATGTATACAGCTCCTCATATATACAGGACATCCTCAGGATCTCCTCTCACAGTATATATATATATATATATACACAGCTCCTCATATATACAGGACCATCTCCAGGATCTCCTCTCACAGTATATATATATATATATATATATATATATATACACAGCTCCTCATATATACAGGACCATCTCCAGGATCTCCTCTCACAGTATATATATATATATATATATATACACAGCTCCTCATATATACAGGACATCTCCTGGATCTCCTCTCACAGTATATATATATATATACACATACAGCTCCTCATATATACAGGACATCTCCTGGATCTCCTCTCACAGTATATATATATATACACATACAGCTCCTCATATATACAGGACATCTTCAGGATCTCCTCTCACAGTATATATATATATATATATATATATATATATAGCTCCTCATATATACAGGACCATCTCCAGGATCTCATCTCACAGTATATATATATATATATATACACAGCTCCTCATATATACAGGACCATCTCCAGGATCTCCTCTCACAGTATATATATATATATATATATATATATATATATATATATATATATATACACAGCTCCTCATATATACAGGACCATCTCCTGGATCTCCTCTCACAGTATATATATATACACATACACACAGCTCCTCATATATACAGGACCATCTCCTGGATCTCCTCTCACAGTATATATATATATATACACAGCTCCTCATATATACAGGACATCTCCTGGATCTCCTCTCACAGTATATATATATATATACACATACAGCTCCTCATATATACAGGACATCTCCTGGATCTCCTCTCACAGTATATATATATATACACATACAGCTCCTCATATATACAGGACATCTTCAGGATCTCCTCTCACAGTATATATATATATATATATATATATATATATATATATATATATATATATATATATAGCTCCTCATATATACAGGACCATCTCCAGGATCTCCTCTCACAGTATATATATATATATATATATATATATATACACAGCTCCTCATATATACAGGACCATCTCCAGGATCTCCTCTCACAGTATATATATCTCCTCATATATACAGGACATCTTCAGGATCTCCTCTCACAGTATATATATATATATATATATATATATATATATATATATATATAGCTCCTCATATATACAGGACCATCTCCAGGATCTCATCTCACAGTATATATATATATATATATATATACACAGCTCCTCATATATACAGGACCATCTCCAGGATCTCATCTCACAGTATATATATATATATATATATATATATATATATACACAGCTCCTCATATATACAGGACCATCTCCAGGATCTCCTCTCACAGTATATATATATATATATATATATATATATATATACACAGCTCCTCATATATACAGGACCATCTCCAGGATCTCCTCTCACAGTATATATATATATACACACACAGCTCCTCATATATACAGGACCATCTCCAGGATCTCCTCTCACAGTCTATATATACACACACAGCTCCTCATATATACAGGACCATCTCCAGGATCTCCTCTCACAGTATATATATATACACAGCTCCTCATATATACAGGACCATCTCCAGGATCTCCTCTCACAGTATATATATATACAGCTCCTCATATATACAGGACCATCTCCAGGATCTCCTCTCACAGTATATATATATATATACACACACACACAGCTCCTCATATATACAGGACCATCTCCTGGATCTCCTCTCACAGTATATATATATATACACACACAGCTCCTCATATATACAGGACCATCTCCTGGATCTCCTCTCACAGTGTATATATATATATATATATATATATATATATATATATATATATACACACATACAGCTCCTCATATATACAGGACCATCTCCAGGATCTCCTCTCACAGTATATATATATATATATATATATATATATATATATATATACACACACACAGCTCCTCATATATACAGGACCATCTCCTGGATCTCCTCTCACAGTATATATATATATATATATATATATATATATATATATACACAGCTCCTCATATATACAGGACCATCTCCAGGATCTCCTCTCACAGTATATATATATATATATATATATAGCTCCTCATATATACAGGACCATCTCCAGGATCTCCTCTCACAGTATATATATATATATATATATATATATATACACACACACACAGCTCCTCATATATACAGGACCATCTCCAGGATCTCCTCTCACAGTATATATATATATATATATATATATATATATATATATATATACACACACAGCTCCTCATATATACAGGACCATCTCCAGGATCTCCTCTCACATTCTATATATATACAGCTCCTCATATATACAGGACCATCTCCTGGATCTCCTCTCACAGTATATATATACACAGCTCCTCATATATACAGGACCATCTCCAGGATCTCCTCTCACAGTATATATATATATATATATATATATATATATATATACACACACACACAGCTCCTCATATATACAGGACCATCTCCAGGATCTCCTCTCACAGTATATATATATATATATATATATATATATACACACACACACAGCTCCTCATATATACAGGACCATCTCCAGGATCTCCTCTCCCATTCTATATATATACAGCTCCTCATATATACAGGACCATCTCCAGGACCATATATATATGTCCATCAGCTCCTGGATTAACTCATTAACCCCACATGTGGTGTTGACCTCCTTGTAACATTGACCCCTGAGCTCCCGGCCTCGGAGATGAGGTGTCATAACGCCGGAGCTTCTCAGGATAACGCAGACACCATGTTATTTCCAGAAGAAACAATCCGCTCGCACTTAACCCTCGCCTGCCCAACCAGCAATCACACGCCATTCCCGCCAGGAAAGAACCAAGAAAAAAGTCTGACAGAGCCCCCTCCAGTGTCTACGGGAGACCCCACAACCTCATATATCATCTATATATACCCAAGTCCCCCATCATAGCACTGACACAGGGCCACAGTTTGAGACCACTGATATAGAAACTCCTCAGACCATTTTCCTTTTTTCACTTTTTGTTATGTTGCCCCTTTTGTTTCCCCATCATTCGGCCCTCAATGTTCCATAATGACAAAATTATAGCAGATGGGAGAAACTTCTAGAAGGTCCAGAACCATCAATGCAGCCTCCACAATCTGGGCTTTATGGCAGAAAGAAGCTTCTTAGGAATAACACATAGAAGATGTCTGGAGATTCAGACTGATAGAAGCAAGATTTAACCCTCTGGTCTCCATTGTAAGCATCATGTCTGGGGGAAACCAGGTACTGCCCATCACCTGCCCAATACCATCCCTACAGTGATCATGGTGGGGGCAGCATCATGTCTGGGGGAAACCAGGTACTGCCCATCACCTGCCCAATACCATCCCTACAGTGATCATGGTGGGGGCAGCATCATGTCTGGGGGAAACCAGGCACTGCCCATCACCTGCCCAATACCATCCCTACAGTGATCATGGTGGGGGCAGCATCATGTCTGGGGGAAACCAGGCACTGCCCATCACCTGCCCAATACCATCCCTACAGTGATCATGGTGGGGGCAGCATCATGTCTGGGGGAAACCAGGCACTGCCCATCACCTGCCCAATACCCTCCCTACAGTGATCATGGTGGGGGCAGCATCATGTATAGAGGAAACCAGGCACTGCCCATCACCTGCCCAATACCATCCCTACAGTGATCATGGTGGGGGCAGCATCATGTCTGGGGGAAACCAGGTACTGCCCATCACCTGCCCAATACCATCCCTACAGTGATCATGGTGGGGGCAGCATCATGTCTGGGGGAAACCAGGCACTGCCCATCACCTGCCCAATACCATCCCTACAGTGATCATGGTGGGGGCAGCATCATGTCTGGGGGAAACCAGGTACTGCCCATCACCTGCCCAATACCATCCCTACAGTGATCATGGTGGGGGCAGCATCATGTATAGAGGAAACCAGGCACTGCCCATCACCTGCCCAATACCATCCCTACAGTGATCATGGTGGGGGCAGCATCATGTCTGGAGGAAACCAGGCACTGCCCATCACCTGCCCAATACCATCCCTACAGTGATCATGGAGGGGGCAGCATCATGTCTGGAGGAAACCAGGTACTGCCCATCACCTGCCCAATACCATCCCTACAGTGATCATGGTGGGGGCAGCATCATGTCTGGGGGAAACCAGGCACTGCCCATCACCTGCCCAATACCATCCCTACAGTGATCATGGTGGGGGCAGCATCATGTCTGGGGGAAACCAGGCACTGCCCATCACCTGCCCAATACCCTCCCTACAGTGATCATGGTGGGGGCAGCATCATGTATAGAGGAAACCAGGCACTGCCCATCACCTGCCCAATACCATCCCTACAGTGATCATGATGGGGGGCAGCATCATGTCTGGGGGGAAACCAGGTACTGCCCATCACCTGCCCAATACCATCCCTACAGTGATCATGGTGGTAGGGCAGCATCATGTCTGGAGGAAACCAGGTACTGCCCATCACCTGCTCAATACCATCCCTACAGTGATCATGGTGGGGGCAGCATCATGTATAGAGGAAACCAGGCACTGCCCATCACCTGCCCAATACCATCCCTACAGTGATCATGGTGGTAGGGCAGCATCATGTCTGGAGGAAACCAGGCACTGCCCATCACCTGCCCAATACCATCCCTACAGTGATCATGGTGGGGGCAGCATCATGTCTGGAGGAAACCAGGCACTGCCCATCACCTGCCCCAATACCATCCCTACAGTGATCATGGTGGGGGCAGCATCATGTCTGGGGGAAACCAGGTACTGCCCATCACCTGCCCAATACCATCCCTACAGTGATCATGGTGGGGGCAGTATCATGTCTGGGGGAAACCAGGCACTGCCCATCACCTGCCCAATACCATCCCTACAGTGATCATGTTGGGGGCAGCATCATGTATAGAGGAAACCAGGCACTGCCCATAACCTGCCCAATACCATCCCTACAGTGATCATGGTGGGGGCAGCATCATGTCTGGGGGAAACCAAGTACTGCCCATCACCTGCCCAATACCATCCCTACAGTGATCATGGTGGGGGCAGCATCATGTATAGAGGAAACCAGGCACTGCCCATCACCTGTCCAATACCATCCCTACAGTGATCACGGTGGGGGCAGCATCATGTCTGGGGGAAACCAGGCACTGCCCATCACCTGCCCAATACCATCCCTACAGTGATCATGGTGGGGGCAGCATCATGTCTGGGGGAAACCAGGCACTGCCCATCACCTGCCCAATACCATCCCTACAGTGATCATGGTGGGGGCAGCATCATGTCTGGAGGAAACCAGGCACTGCCCATCACCTGCCCAATACCCTCCCTACAGTGATCATGGTGGGGGCAGCATCATGTCTGGGGGAAACCAGGTACTGCCCATCACCTGCCCAATACCATCCCTACAGTGATCATGGTGGGGGCAGCATCATGTCTGGGGGAAACCAGGTACTGCCCATCACCTGCCCAATACCATCCCTACAGTGATCATGGTAGGGGCAGCATCATGTCTGGAGGAGACCAGGCACTGCCCATCACATGCCCAATACCATCCCTACAGTGATCATGGGGGGGGGGGCAGCATCATGTCTGGGGGAAACCAGGCACTGCCCATCACCTGCCCAATACCATCCCTACAGTGATCATGGTGGGGGCAGCATCATGTCTGGGGGAAACCAGGCACTGCCCATCACCTGCCCAATACCCTCCCTACAGTGATCATGGTGGGGGCAGCATCATGTCTGGAGGAAACCAGGCACTGCCCATCACCTGCCCAATACCCTCCCTACAGTGATCATGGTGGGGGCAGCATCATGTCTGGAGGAAACCAGGTACTGCCCATCACCTGCCCAATACCATCCCTACAGTGATCATGGTGGGGGCAGCATCATGTCTGGAGGAAACCAGGTACTGCCCATCACCTGCCCAATACCATCCCTACAGTGACTGGACTATATATACCCAGAGCCCCAGCATATCACCGCCTTGTATATCATCCACATGTACACATAGGAGGCACCATCTCACATGACCCCCGGATCTTGCAGTCATGCACCTTTATTTACAGAAGACTGTGTGGCCCCTGGGGGTACAATCCTTCTGTATAATGCAGAAACACAACATTCGTATAATGAGAATCTAATGGGATTCACCACAAGTATCAACCATGAATATTTCACAAGGTGTGGATCTGCTTAAGGGATTTACAGATGAAAGACACTGGAAAGTCTAGAGAAAAAGAGTGCAACCAATCACTAGAAGACGTCTACTATACTGGGCCCCATCCATCAGAGCAGTCTGTAGAGATGTCTACTATACTGGGCCCCATCCATCAGAACAGTCTATAGAGATGTCTACTATACCGGGCCCCATCCATCAGAGCAGTCTATAGAGATGTCCACTATACTGGGCCCCATCAGAGCAGTCTATAGAGATGTCTACTATACTGGGCCCCATCCATCAGAGCAGTCTATAGAGATGTCTACTATACTGGGCCCCATCCATCAGAGCAGTCTATAGAGATGTCTACTATACTGGGCCCCAATTATCACTGCAGTCTATAGAGATGTCTACTATACTGGACCCCATCCATCAGAGCAGTCTATAGAGATGTCTACTATACTGGGCCCCAATTATCACTGCAGTCTATAGAGATGTCTACTATACTGGGCCCCAATCATCAGAGCAGTCTATAGAGATGTCTACTATACTGGGCCCCAATCATCAGAGCAGTCTATAGAGAAGTCTACTATACTGGGCCCGAATTATCACTGCAGTCTATAGAGATGTCTACTATACTGGGCCCCAATCATCAGAGCAGTCTATAGAGAAGTCAACTATACTGGGCCCGAATTATCACTGCAGTCTATAGAGATGTCTACTATACTGGGCCCCAATCATCACTGCAGTCTATAGAGATGTCTACAATACTGGACCCCATCCATCAGAGCAGTCTATAGAGATGTTTACTATACTGGGCCCCAATCATCAGAGCAGTCTATAGAGATGTCTACTATACTGGGCCCTAATTATCACTGCAGTCTATAGAGATGTTTACTATACTGGGCCCCAATCATCAGAGCAGTCTATAGAGAAGTCTACTATACTGGGCCCGAATTATCACTGCAGTCTATAGAGATGTCTACTATACTGGGCCCCAATCATCACTGCAGTCTATAGAGATGTCTACAATACTGGACCCCATCCATCAGAGCAGTCTATAGAGATGTCTACTATACTGGGCCCCAATCATCAGAGCAGTCTATAGAGATGTCTACTATACTGGGCCCCATCCATCAGAGCAGTCTATAGAGATGTCTACTATACTGGGCCCTAATTATCACTGCAGTCTATTAGTGACCAACGAGCTAATGGTTCTAATGAGGAGGGCACCATAAATATGTGTGGAGACTTTTAGGCCATTCTAATCCTCCTGGGAAGAAGGATATAAAGCAGCTCTCTGATGCCACCTTTTGGAGGAAGCTTTATCCCTTAAAGGGGTTGTCCAGGATAAGACAGGTCACGTGTAATACTGCAACTCAGGCCCATTCACTTTAATGGAGCTAAACTGCAATACCATAAGCAACCTGTGGACAAGACTGGTGCTGTTTTTACAAGAAAGAAGCAACATTTTTCTTATCCTGGACAACCCCTTTAAGTCCGATTCTGACTCTGATAAGAAGCCTTAGCACATGTCTGGGGATTAAAGATAGACAATTCCATCACCACCATAAACAAATGTCATGCGAGGCTAAAATCATCAACACACTTTATACTGCAGGAACAGGTATTCAGGTATTACTGCTGATAACCAGTCCCTATACCATGTCTGAGAGGTGGTCACTAGACATGAGCGAAGGTACATTGATTCCATTCGTCACGAACATCGCAGCTCGGCAGTTGCTGACTTTATCGTGCATACATTAGTTCAGCCTTCAGGTGCTCCAGTGGATACAGTCCTAGGAGAGTCTCCAGCCACCGGAGCACCTGAAAGCTAAACCAATATATGCACGATAAAGTCAGCAACTGTCGAGCCGATAAGTTTGTGACAAATCGATTTACTATAACTTCCCTCATCTCTAGTAGTCATAGCCCTGCCCCCTGTATGACATCACTGATATAATAGTAATATGATATGTGATCACAGCCCCGCCCCCTGTATGACATCACTGATATAATATAATAGTAATATAATGACATGTGATCACAGCCCCGCCCCCTGTATGACATCACTGATATAATATAATAGTAATATAATGACATGTGATCACAGCCCCGCCCCCTGTATGACATCACTGATATAATAGTAATATGATATGTGATCACAGCCCGCCCCCTGTATGACATCACTGATATAATATAATAGTAATATAATGACATGTGATCACAGCCCCGCCCCCTGTATGACATCACTGATATAATATAATAGTAATATAATGACATGTGATCACAGCCCCACCCCCTGTATGACATCACTGATATAATAGTAATATAATGACATGTAATCACAGCCCCGCCCCCTGTATGACATCACTGATATAATATAATAGTAATATGACATGTGATCACAGCCCCGCCCCCTGTATGACATCACTGATATAATAGTAATATGATATGTGATCACAGCCCCTCCCCCTGTATGACATCACTGATATACACTGCTCAAAAAAGTGAACACTTGACCAACACAATGTAACTCCAAGTCACTGACACTTGTGTGAGATCCCACTGTCCACTCAGGAAGAACACTGATTGACAAGCAATTTCACATGGAACAGACAACACGTGGAAATTATAGGCAATTAGCAAGACACCCCCAATAAAGGAGTGGTTCTGCTGCTGGTGACCACAGACCACTTCTCAGTTCCTATGCTTCCTGGCTGATGTTTTGGTCACTTTTGAATGCTGGCGGTGCTTTCACTCTAGTGGTAGCATGAGACGGAGTCTATAACCCCCACAAGTGGCTCAGGTAGTGCAGCTCATCCAGGATGGCACATCAATGCGAGCTGTGGCAAGAAGGTTTGCTGTGTCTGTCAGCGTAGTGTCCAGAACATGGAGGCGCTACCAGGAGACAGGCCAGTACATCAGGAGACGTAGAGGAGGCCATAGGAGGGAAACAACCCAGCAGCAGGACCGCTACCTCCGCCTTTGTGCAAGGAGGAGCAGGAGGAGCACTGCCAGAGCCCTGCAAAATGACCTCCAGCAGGACACAAATGTACATGTGTCCACTCAAACGGTCAGAAACAGACTCCATGAGGGTGGTATGAGGGCCCGACGTCCACAGGTGGGGGTTGTGCTTACAGCCCAACGCCGTGCAGGATGTTTGGCATTTGCCAGAGAACACCAAGATTGGCAAATTCACCACTGGTGTCCTGTGCTCTTCACAGATGAATGCAGGTTCACACTGAGCACATGTGACAGACGTGACAGAGTCTGGAGACGCCGCGGAGAACGTTCTGCTGCCTGCAACATCTCCAGCATGACCAGTTTGGCGGTGAGTCAGTAATGGTGTGGGGTGGCATTTCTTTGGGGGGCCGCACAGCCCTCCATGTGCTTGCCAGAGGTAGCCTGACTGCCATTAGGTACCGAGATGAGATCCTCAGACCCCTTGTGAGACCATATGATGGTGCGGTTGGGTTCCTCCTAATACAAGACAATGCTAGACCTCATGTGGCTGGAGTGTGTCAGCAGTTCCTACAAGAGGAAGGCATTGATGCTATGGACTGGCCGCCCGTTCCCCTGAATCCGATTGAGCACATCTGGGACGTCTCGCTCCATCCACCACAGACTGTCCAGGAGTTGGCGGATGCTTTAGTCCAGGTCTGGGAGGACATCCCTCAGGAGACCATCCTCCACCTCATCAGGATCATGCCCAGGCGTTGTAGGGAGGTCATACGGGCACGTGGAGGCCACACACACTACTGAGCCTCATTGGGACTTGTATTAAGGACATTACATAAAGTTGGATCAGCCTGTAGTGGGGTTTTCCACTGTGATTTTGAGTGACTCCATATCCAGACCTCCAGGGGTTCATACATTTGATTTCCAGTGATAAATTTTGTTGTTGTAAAGACGGAAGTATTTCATACGATTAGTTCATTCAGATTTAGGATGTGTTATCGCAGGGTTACCTTTATGTTTTTGAGCAGTATATTTAATCCTGTCTGTAATCAGACACTTTCTCCTCTAATGGCGGTGGCCATGATATTCGGGTGTCATTTATCATGGAGTAATAGATGAGCGGCTTCACACGACAGGACATGTAGTCATTACGCAGCGCTCGCTCTTTCGCAGTCATTATCTTCTCATTCTCCATCTGACCCGTAATCTACCGAATTATTGCGTTTAATTAGACTATTTCATCAAATGTACTTAAAGGATTCGAGATTTACTGGAAGAGCGGTGGATTTATAGCACATAATACTCCACAACTCCAGATCATTACAAGGGGAGAAAATCTGCTAATTCACAATAAGACTCATCACACCCCGAAGGCAACGTAGTATAGATCATCCGCACAATATCAGAAAAACATATAATACTCACATATAGTATTTACACCATTCAACTATATTATTACAAGAACAAAAACTACTATAACACTGCCCCCTATATACACATAACTGCTATAACACTGCCCCCTACATAGACATAACTACTATAACACTGCTCCTATATACACATAACTGCTATAACACTGCCCCCTACATACACATAACTACTATAACACTGCCCCCTACATAGACATAACTACTATAACACTGCTCCTATATACACATAACTGCTATAACACTGCCCCCTCCATACACATAACTACTATAACACTGCCCCCTACATACACATAACTACTATAACACTGCCCCCTACATACACATAACTACTATAATACTGCCCCCTACATACACATAACTACTATAACACTGCCCCCTACATACACATAACTACTATAACACTGCCCCCTACATACACATAACTACTATAATACTGCCCCCTACATACACATAACTACTATAACACTGCCCCCTACATACACATAACTGCTATAACACTGCCCCCTCCATACACATAACTACTATAACACTGCCCCCTACATACACATAACTACTATAATACTGCCCCCTACATACACATAACTACTATAACACTGCCCCCTACATACACATAACTACTATAACACTGCCCCCTACATACACATAACTACTATAATACTGCCCCCTACATACACATAACTACTATAACACTGCCCCCTATATACACATAACTGCTATAACACTGCCCCCTATATACACATAACTACTATAACACTGCCCCCTACATAGACATAACTACTATAACACTGCTCCTATATACACATAACTGCTATAACACTGCTCCTATATACACATAACTGCTATAACACTGCTCCTATATACACATAACTGCTATAACACTGCTCCTATATACACATAACTGCTATAACACTGCCCCCTATATACACATAACTGCTATAACACTGCCCCCTATATACACATAACTGCTATAACACTGCCCCCTATATACACATAACTGCTATAACACTGCCCCCTATATACACATAACTGCTATAACACTGCCCCCTATATACACATAACTGCTATAACACTGCCCCCTATATACACATAACTGCTATAACACTGCCCCCTATATACACACATAACTGCTATAACACTGCCCCCTACATACACAACTGCTATAACACTGCTCCTATATACACATAACTGCTATAACACTGCCCCCTATATACACATAACTGCTATAACACTGCCCCCTATATACACATAACTGCTATAACACTGCCCCCTACATACACATAACTGCTATAACACTGCCCCCTATATACACATAACTGCTATAACACTGCTCCTATATACACATAACTGCTATAACACTGCTCCTATATACACATAACTGCTATAACACTGCTCCTATATACACATAACTGCTATAACACTGCTCCTATATACACATAACTGCTATAACACTGCCCCCTATATACACATAACTACTATAACACTGCCCCCTACATACACATAACTGCTATAACACTGCCCCCTACATACACATAACTGCTATAACACTGCTCCTATATACACATAACTGCTATAACACTGCCCCCTCCATACACATAACTACTATAACACTGCCCCCTACATACACATAACTACTATAATACTGCCCCCTACATACACATAACTGCTATAACACTGCCCCCTCCATACACATAACTGCTATAACACTGCTCCTATATACACATAACTGCTATAACACTGCCCCCTCCATACACATAACTACTATAACACTGCCCCCTACATACACATAACTACTATAACACTGCCCCCTACATACACATAACTGCTATAACACTGCCCCCTCCATACACATAACTGCTATAACACTGCTCCTATATACACATAACTGCTATAACACTGCCCCCTCCATACACATAACTACTATAACACTGCCCCCTACATACACATAACTACTATAACACTGCCCCCTACATACACATAACTACTATAATACTGCCCCCTACATACACATAACTACTATAACACTGCCCCCTACATACACATAACTACTATAACACTGCCCCCTACATACACATAACTACTATAATACTGCCCCCTACATACACATAACTACTATAACACTGCCCCCTACATACACATAACTGCTATAACACTGCCCCCTCCATACACATAACTACTATAACACTGCCCCCTACATACACATAACTACTATAATACTGCCCCCTACATACACATAACTGCTATAACACTGCCCCCTACATACACATAACTGCTATAACACTGCCCCCTCCATACACATAACTACTATAACACTGCCCCCTACATACACATAACTACTATAATACTGCCCCCTACATACACATAACTGCTATAACACTGCCCCCTACATACACATAACTACTATAACACTGCTCCCTACATACACATAACTGCTATAACACTGCTCCCTATATACACATAACTACTATAACACTGCCCCCTACATACACATAACTACTATAACACTGCCCCCTATATACACATAACTACTATAACACTGCCCCCTACATACACATAACTACTATAACACTGCCCCCTCCATACACATAACTACTATAACACTGCCCCCTACATACACATAACTACTATAACACTGCCCCCTCCATACACATAACTACTATAACACTGCCCCCTACATACACATAACTACTATAATACTGCCCCCTACATACACATAACTACTATAACACTGCCCCCTACATACACATAACTACTATAACACTGCTCCCTATATACACATAACTGCTATAATACTGCCCCCTACATACACATAAGTACTATAATACTGCTCCCTATGTACACATAACTACTATAATACTGCCCCTATATACAAGAATATAACTACTATAATACTGCTCCTATATACAAGAATAGAACTACTATAATACTGCTCCTATATACAAGAATATAACTACTATAATACTGCCCCTATATACAAGAATATAACTACTATAATACTGCTCCTATATACAAGAATATAACTACTATAATACTGCTCCTATATACAAGAATATAACTACTATAATACTGCTCCTATATACAAGAATATAACTACTATAATACTGCCTCCTATATACAAGAATATAACTACTATAATACTGCCTCCTATATACAAGAATATAACTACTATAATACTGCCTCCTATATACAAGAATATAACTACTATAATACTGTCTCCTATATACAAGAATATAACTACTAGAATACTGCTCCTATATGCAAGAATATAACTACTATAATACTGCTCCTATATACAAGAATATAACTACTATAATGCTGCTCCTATATACAAGAATATAACTACTATAATACTGCCTCCTATATACAAGAGTGTAACTACTATATTACTTCTCCTATATACAAGAATATAACTACTATAATACTGCTCCTATATACAAGAATATAACTACTATAATACTGCTTCTATATACAAGAGTATAATTACTATAATACTTCTCCTATATACAAGAATATATCTACTATAATACTGCCGCCTATATACAAGAATATAACTACTATAATACTGCTCCTATATACAAGAATATAACTACTATAATACTGCCTCCTATATACAAGAATATAACTACTATAATACTGCTCCTATATACAAGAATATAACTACTATAATACTGCTCCTATATCCAAGAATATAACTACTATAATACTGCTCCTATATACAAGAATATAACTACTATAATACTGCTCCTATATACAAGAATATAACTACTATAATACTGCTCCTATATACAAGAATATAACTACTATAATACTGCTCCTATATACAAGAATATAACTACTATAATACTGCTCCTATATACAAGAATATAACTACTATAATACTGCTCCTATATACAAGAATATAACTACTATAATACTGCCTCCTATATACAAGAATATAACTACTATAATACTGCTCCTATATACAAGAATATAACTACTATAATACTGCTCCTATATACAAGAATATAACTACTATAATACTGCCTCCTATATACAAGAATATAACTACTATAATACTGCTCCTATATACAAGAATATAACTACTATAATACTGCTCCTATATACAAGAATATAACTACTATAATACTGCTCCTATATACAAGAATATAACTACTATAATACTGCTCCTATATACAAGAATATAACTACTATAATACTGCTCCTATATACAAGAATATAACTACTATAATACTGCCCCTATATACAAGAATATAACTACTATAATACTGCTCCTATATACAAGAATATAACTACTATAATACTGCTCCTATATACAAGAATATAACTACTATAATACTGCTCCCTATATACAAGAATATAACTACTATAATACTGCTCCTATATACAAGAATATAACTACTATAATACTGCTCCTATATACAAGAATATAACTACTATAATACTGCTCCTATATACAAGAATATAACTACTATAATACTGCCTCCTATATACAAGAATATAACTACTATAATACTGCTCCTATATACAAGAATATAACTACTATAATACTGCTCCTATATACAAGAATATAACTACTATAATACTGCCTCCTTCGGACAGGTACATGAGATCTTTGCGGCTGTGAGGTGACATGTTGAAGGTTTCTCTCTGTCCTTCTGGATGACCTTACAGCGGTTATAATACATGGCGGTACTTTATAAACTGCTGAGGCGGCACACTTGGGAATAGAAGGTCACAGCTGCAGAAGCTCGGAGTTTATTCCACTATGGGGAGAAGTAGTGAGCGCAGCCACATGTGACATTATAGGTTCTATCATACGGGCACTGACAGCGGGAGAGATGTATCCCAGGCCCGGATCCTTGTAGGGGTTGTGCAGGTCCTAGTCTGGGGTGGGGGAGGGGGGTCCTGAATCACACATTGTAGGGAGAGTACGGCTGCTTGTAGTGGCCCCAGGTAGTGCTCACGAGTTACCACTAGTAGCTGCACCGCACCTGGACATGACCAGTGCCAAACCGGGGTGAAGGGCGGCAGATAGAGGTCACAGGTCGTGTTCACTATTACTCTCTAACACCACGTCCCTCTGTCCTGTCCAAATCACCGGGGTCAAGGATGATGGGAGTGATACATTGTATGATAGGAGATTAGATTGTGAGCTCCTGGGGTCAGGGATGATGGGAGTGATACATTGTATGTGATAGGAGATTAGATTGTGAGCTCCTGGGGTCAGGGATGATGAGAGTGATACATTGTATGTGATAGGAGATTAGATTGTGAGCTCCTGGGGTCAGGGATGATGGGAGTGATACATTGTATGTGATAGGAGATTAGATTGTGAGCTCCTGGGGTCAGGGATGATGGGAGTGATACATTGTATGTGATAGGAGATTAGATTGTGAGCTCCGGGGGTCAGGGATGATGGGAGTGATACATTGTATGATAGGAGATTAGATTGTGATCTCCTGGGGTCAGGGATGATGGGAGTGATACATTGTATGATAGGAGATTAGATTGTGAGCTCCTGGGGTCAGGGATGATGGGAGTGATACATTGTATGATAGGAGATTAGATTGTGAGCTCCGGGGGTCAGGGATGATGGGAGTGATACATTGTATGATAGGAGATTAGATTGTGATCTCCTGGGGTCAGGGAGGATGGGAGTGATACATTGTATGATAGGAGATTAGATTGTAATCTCCTGGGGTCAGGGATGATGGGAGTGATACAATGTGTGATAGGTGATTAGATTGTGAGCTCCTGGGGTCAGGGATGATGGGAGTGATACATTGTATGATAGGAGATTAGATTGTGATCTCCTGGGGTCAGGGATGATGGGAGTGATACTTTGACCCTGATTTACTATGATGACAGAAGTTTGGGGAAATGCACTTCACTCTATTTATTAAACGTTGTGCGCCAAAGATTTACTTTGAGTTATTTATCCGTGGGCGTGGCTTTCTATTTATTCACACTCAGAGTAATTTATTATACACTGCTCAAAAACATAAAGGGAACATAAACAACACAATGTAACAACACAACGTAACAACACAACGTAACAACACAATGTAACACCACAACGTAACAACACAACGTAACACCACAACGTAACATCACAACGTAACAACACAACGTAACAACACAACGTAACAACACAACGTAACACCACAACGTAACAACACAACGTAACAACACAACGTAACACCACAACGTAACAACACAATGTAACACCACAACGTAACACCACAACGTAACAACACAACGTAACACCACAACGTAACAACACAACGTAACAACACGACGTAAAAACACAACGTAACAACACAACGTAACAACACAACGTAACAGCACAACGTAACAGCACAACGTAACAACACAACGTAACAACACGACATAACAACACGACGTAACAACACAACGTAACAACACGACGTAACAACACGACATAACAACACAACGTAACTCCAAGTCACTGACACTTGTGTGAGATCCCACTGTCCACTCAGGAAGAACACTGATTGACAATCAATTTCACATGGAACAGACAACAGGGGGAAATTATAGGCAATTAGCAAGATAACCCAAATAAAGGAGTGGTTCTGCAGGTGGTGACCACAGACCACTTCTCAGTTCATATGCTTCCTGGCTGATGTTTTGGTCACTTTTGAATGCTGGCGGTGCTTTCACTCTAGAGGTAGCATGAGAAGGAGTCTACAACCCACACAAGTGGCTCAGGTAGTGCAGCTCATCCAGGATGGCACATCAATGTGAGCTGTGGCAAGAAGGTTTGCTGTGTCTGTCAGCGTAGTGTCCAGAGCATGGAGGCGCTACCAGGAGACAGGCCAGTACATCAGGAGACGTGGAGGAGGCCGTAGGAGGAGAACAACCCAGCAGCAGGACCGCTACCTCCGCCTTTGTGCATGGAGGAGCAGGAGGAGCACTGCCAGAGCCCTGCAAAATGACCTCCAGCAGGACACAAATGTGCATGTGTCCACTCAAGGGTCAGAAACAGACTCCATGAGGGTAGTACGAGGGCCCGACGTCCACAGGTGGGGGTTGTGCTTTCAGCCCAACACCGTGCAGGACGTTTTGCATTTGCCAGAGAACACCAAGATTGGCTAATTCACCACTGGTGTCCTGTGCTCTTCACAGATGGAAGCAGGTTCACACTGAGCACATGTGACAGACGTGACAGAGTCTGGAGACACCGTGGAGAACGTTCTGCAGCCTGCAACATCCGCCAGCATGACCGGTTTGGTGGTGGGTCAGTAATGGTGTGGGGTGGCATTTCTTTGGGGGCCGCACAGCCCTCCATGTGCTTACCACAGGTATCCTGACTGCCATTAGGTACCGAGATGAGACCCTCAGACCCCTTGTGAGACCATATGCTGGTGCGGTTGGGTTCCTCCTAATACAAGACAATGCTAGACCTCATGTGTCTGGAGTGTGTCAGCAGTTCCTACAAGAGGAAGGCATTGATGCTATGGACTGGCCGCCCGTTCCCCTGAATCCGATTGATCACATCTGGGACGTCTCGCTCCATCCACCACAGACTGTCCAGGAGTTGGCGGACGCTTTAGTCCAGGTCTGGGAGGACATCCCTCAGGAGACCATCCTCCACCTCATCAGGATCATGCCCAGGCGTTGTAGGGAGGTCATACGGGCACGTGGAGGCCACACACACTACTGAGCCTCATTGGGACTTGTATTAAGGACATTACATAAAGTTGGATCAGCCTGTAGTGGGGTTTTCCACTGTGATTTTGAGTGACTCCATATCCAGACCTCCAGGGGTTAATACATTTGATTTCCAGTGATAATTTTTGTGGGATTTTGTTGTAAAGAGGAAAGGATTTCATACGATTAATTCATTCAGATCTAGGACATGTTATCGCAGGGTTCACTATAGTTTGAGCCGTGTATTTTCCGCCCTATTTTTGGCGACTTTCTTCCCCCCGTGATCTTTCACTTCTAAGAAAGGAATTAAATAAGTGAAAACCTCTTCGTTTGATCGTTTGGTCGCACTTTGACGCATGTCCAATGCCACCTGACAGCCAAAAGTTATGTTTAATAACAAGAAGGAACAATCAATAGAAATGTAACAACAAAAAACAATAAGGGCCAGTGTGTGTGACAAAGGGAGATTAGATTGTGAGCTCCTGGGGTCAGGGATGATGGGAGTGATACATTGTATGATAGGAGATTAGATTGTGAGCTCCTGGGGTCAGGGATGATGGGAGTGATACATTGTATGTGATAGGAGATTAGATTGTGAGCTCCTGGGGTCAGGGATGATGGGAGTGATACGTGGTATGATAGGAGATTAGATTGTGATCTGGGGTCAGGGATGATGGGAGTGATACATTGTATGATAGGAGATTAGATTGTGAGCTCCTGGGGTCAGGGATGATGGGAGTGATACATTGTATGATAGGAGATTAGATTGTGAGCTCCTGGGGTCAGGGATGATGGGAGTGATACATTGTATGTGATAGGAGATTAGATTGTGAGCTCCTGGGGTCAGGGATGATGGGAGTGATATGTGGTATGATAGGAGATTAGATTGTGATCTGGGGTCAGGGATGATGGGAGTGATACATTGTATGTGATAGGAGATTAGATTGTGATCTGGGGTCAGGGATGATGGGAGTGATACATTGTATGATAGGAGATTAGATTGTGAGCTCCTGGGGTCAGGGATGATGGGAGTGATACATTGTATGATAGGAGATTAGATTGTGAGCTCCTGGGGTCAGGGATGATGGGAGTGATACATTGTATGTGATAGGAGATTAGATTGTGAGCTCCTGGGGTCAGGGATGATGGGAGTGATACATTGTATGTGATAGGAGATTAGATTGTGAGCTCCTGGGGTCAGGGATGATGGGAGTGATACGTGGTATGATAGGAGATTAGATTGTGATCTGGGGTCAGGGATGATGGGAGTGATACATTGTATGATAGGAGATTAGATTGTGAGCTCCTGGGGTCAGGGATGATGGGAGTGATACATTGTATGATAGGAGATTAGATTGTGAGCTCCTGGGGTCAGGGATGATGGGAGTGATACATTGTATGTGATAGGAGATTAGATTGTGAGCTCCTGGGGTCAGGGATGATGGGAGTGATACGTGGTATGATAGGAGATTAGATTGTGATCTGGGGTCAGGGATGATGGGAGTGATACATTGTATGTGATAGGAGATTAGATTGTGATCTGGGGTCAGGGATGATGGGAGTGATACATTGTATGATAGGAGATTAGATTGTGAGCTCCTGGGGTCAGGGATGATGGGAGTGATACATTGTATGATAGGAGATTAGATTGTGAGCTCCTGGGGTCAGGGATGATGGGAGTGATACATTGTATGTGATAGGAGATTAGATTGTGAGCTCCTGGGGTCAGGGATGATGGGAGTGATACATTGTATGATAGGAGATTAGATTGTGAGCTCCAGGGGGCAGGGATGATGGGAGTGATACATTGTATGTGATAGGAGATTAGATTGTGAGCTCCTGGGGTCAGGGATGATGGGAGTGATACATTGTATGTGATAGGAGATTAGATTGTGAGCTCCTGGGGTCAGGGAGGATGGGAGTGATACATTGTATGTGATAGGAGATTAGATTGTGAGCTCCTGGGGTCAGGGATGATGGGAGTGATACATTGTATGATAGGAGGTTAGATTGTGATCTCCTGGGGTCAGGGATGATGGGAGTGATACATTGTATGATAGGAGATTAGATTGTGAGCTCCTGGGGTCAGGGATGATGGGAGTGATACATTGTATTTGATAGGAGATTAGATTGTGATCTCCTGGGGTCAGGGATGATGGGAGTGATACATTGTATGATAGGAGATTAGATTGTGATCTCCTGGGGTCAGGGATGATGGGAGTGATACATTGTATGATAGGAGATTAGATTGTGATCTCCTGGGGCCAGGGATGATGGGAGTGATACATTGTATGATAGGAGATTAGATTGTGAGCTCCTGGGGTCAGGGATGATGGGAGTGATACATTGTATGATAGGAGATTAGATTGTGATCTCCTGGGGTCAGGGATGTTGGGAGTGATACATTGTATGATAGGAGATTAGATTGTGAGCTCCTGGGGTCAGGGATGATGGGAGTGATATATTGTATGATAGGAGATTAGATTGTGATCTCCTGGGGTCAGGGATGATGGGAGTGATACATTGTATGATAGGAGATTAGATTGTGAGCTCCTGGGGTCAGGGATGATGGGAGTGATACATAGTATGATAGGAGATTAGATTGTGATCTCCTGGGGTCAGGGAGGATGGGAGTGATACATTGAGGGAGATTTATCAAACCTTATACAGAGGATTAGTGAAGCAGTCGCCCATAGCAACCAATTAGATTGGTTTCTTTCATTTTTAAAAAGGCCTCAGAAAAATGAAAGCTGGTATCTGATTGGTTGCTATGGGCGACTGCTCCACTGATCCTCTACACATAGGGGAGATTGATCAAAACTTGTGCAGAGGGAAAGTGGAGCAGTTGCCCATAGCAACCAATCAGATCACTGCTTTCATTTTTAACAAAGCTTCTGCAAAATAAAGAAGCGATCTGATTGTGCAAGGGAAAAGTTGCCCATAGCAACCAGAGTTTGATAAATCCCTCCTATTGTGTGTACAGCGTTGCGGTATGTGTCGTCGCTATGTAATATGGAGGACGGTATTATAAATCACAGGTCTCACTAGATATAAGTCCTGACACAACGCAGACGGCGGACACCAACGCTGCCTCCGCCATTTCTTCACCAGCCGGGTGATTCCATCATACGAGACGACATTCAGCGGCGACATAACACACAAGCCCAGCGTCAGCGGTAATAGAGACGCCATTCGCCATTGTCTGCGTTTTATAGCATTTATGGTTCATCCCTCATTCTAACGTAAACAACATATACAGATTTTTTTTGTCGTGGATTCTCGCGTCTTGTTGTTGATGTGGAGGAATCTGACGCTAATGCAGATCACTGCGCAAAAGTAGGATAGATTGTGACGTGTTCGGTGGTATCGGATAAAAAAAATGGCGGCGGGACGCCTCCGCTGCTCTGACTTGTGATTCATCGTGACTTTCTATTTCCGCTCAACTAAAAGTCTTAAAGTCTTCAGCGCGCGGCGTGAGGAGTTAGCGCCAGATGAGTGAATCCAGCGGGAAGCCGCGCAGAAAACGGCGACAGACAAATTTTCGAGAGATGGGGTTCCCCCCCCCCCCCAGACGGGGAGTCGGTACCTGATCTTTAGTGGGTAACGCGACTATACAGTAACTAGCCTTATGCGCAATTTTTTTAAACTTTTTTTTTCCTGGCGACAAGAAGAAGGAGAACATTGTCTCGAAAATAGCATCAGCGCCAATGGTTTGTTAAAGTGCCACTGATGGGTATGGTGCAGTGTTTTCCAAACCGCATGTCTCCAGCTGTTGAAAAAACTACAACTCCCAGCATGCCCGTACATGACAGTGCCTACAAAACCTAGCATCTTCCTTGGCATCTCTAATGCCCAGGACAGTGTTTTCCAACCAGGGTGCCCCCAGATTTTGCAAAACTACAACTCCCAGCATGCCTGGACCGCCAAAGGCATCAATTGTGGGGTGGCGTGACAACCCGGATGGGCACCAGTTTTGTGGGCACTGTCATGGGCACCATGACAGTGCCCACAAAGCCTAGCATCTTCCTTGGCATCTTTAATGCCCTGGATCAGTGTTTCCCAACCAGGGTGCCTATATCTTTTGCAAAACTACAACTCCCAGCATGCTCGGACAGCCAGGGGCATCAAATGTGAGGTGGCGTGACAACCCTGATGGTGCCCATGACAGTGCCCACAAAACCTAGCATCTTCCTTGTTATCTTTAATGCCCAGGACAGTGTTTCCCAACCAGGGTGCCTCCATCTTTTGCAAAACTACAACTCCCAGCATGCCCTATACCAGTGGTCTTCAAATTGTGGACCTCCAGCTGTTGCAAAACTACAACTCCCAACATGCCCTACACCGGTGGTCTTCAAATTGTGACCCTCCAGCTGTTGCAAAACTACAACTCCCAGCATGCCCGGACAGCCGTTGGCTGTCCGGGCATGCTGGGAGTTGTAGTTTTGCAACAGCTGGAGGCACCCCGTTTGGTGGTCGTCCCACTTGTGGAGTCCCGGTGAAGGTGACACAAAGAGAATGGTCCGCAGGATGCAGCCGCCGCATCGGAAGGTCACACACACACGTGCCGCAGAGACAGACGACCCCCAGACAATAGCATCAATGCCGGAGACCCCCAGATGTCATCACTACTCACCGGATCCGCTCTTATCCGTTACTGCCCCGTCCGAGCGATCACGAGGGCTCTGCAGACTATCGCTCACTGTGTAACCATCGCCGTCCTGGTCCCCCCCTTGGATGAGGAGGATGAAGAGACGATTCCCAAACCTCCAGCTCTGCAGCCCCGAACAATCCCAGCAGACGGCCGAGCCAATCGCAGCGATCCAGGCGGCCTCCCCTGCAGCTGCACCGTGCGGATGGGAGGAAGAGCTGATCCTACCCTCCCCCTCTATCCCGCTCCTCCCGGGCTCCAGACGCTTCACACTGGGATGAGAGGCGAAAAACTGCACAGACCCCCTCCTCCCCCCGGGATTCATGTAATGGTACAGCCCATGGCCCTCAACCGGGCACAGCCGGGGGAAGAGACATTACTGTGCCCCCCCCCCCCCAACCGGGATCCACCGGGGAAAGAGACATTACTGTGCCCCCCCCCCCCCAACCGGGCACCACCGGGGAAAGAGACATTACTGTGCCCCCCCCCCCCCCAACCGGGATCCACCGGGGAAAGAGACATTACTGTGCCCCCCCCCCCCAACCGGGCACCACCGGGGAAAGAGACATTACTGTGCCCCTCATGAGGGAACCACAGGGGTAAGAGACATTACTGTGCCCCTCATGTGGGAACCACCGGGGTAAGAGACATTACTGTGCCCCTCATGAGGGAACCACCGGGGGAAGAGACATTACTGTGCCCCTCATGTGGGAACCACCGGGGAAAGAGACATTACTGTGCCCCTCATGAGGGAACCACCGGGGTAAGAGACATTACTGTGCCCCTCATGTGGGAACCACCGGGGAAAGAGACATTACTGTGCCCCTCATGTGGGAACCACCGGGGGAAGAGACATTACTGTGCCCCTCATGTGGGAACCACCGGGGAAAGAGACATTACTGTGCCCCTCATGAGGGAACCACCGGGGTAAGAGACATTACTGTGCCCCTCATGTGGGAACCACCGGGGAAAGAGACATTACTGTGCCCCTCATGTGGGAACCACCGGGGAAAGAGACATTACTGTGCCCCTCATGTGGGAACCACCGGGGAAAGAGACATTACTGTGCCCCTCATGTGGGAACCACCGGGGAAAGAGACATTACTGTGCCCCTCATGAGGGAACCACCGGGGAAAGAGACATTACTGTGCCCCTCATGTGGGAACCACCGGGGAAAGAGACATTACTGTGCCCCTCATGAGGGAACCACCGGGGTAAGAGACATTACTGTGCCCCTCATGTGGGAACCACCGGGGAAAGAGACATTACTGTGCCCCTCATGTGGGAACCACCGGGGAAAGAGACATTACTGTGCCCCTCATGTGGGAACCACCGGGGGAAGAGACATTACTGTGCCCCTCATGTGGGAACCACCGGGGAAAGAGACATTACTGTGCCCCTCATGAGGGAACCACCGGGGTAAGAGACATTACTGTGCCCCCCCCCCCCCAACCGGGATCCACCGGGGAAAGAGACATTACTGTGCCCCCCCCCCCCCCAACCGGGCACCACCGGGGAAAGAGACATTACTGTGCCCCTCATGAGGGAACCACCGGGGAAAGAGACATTACTGTGCCCCTCATGTGGGAACCACCGGGGAAAGAGACATTACTGTGCCCCTCATGTGGGAACCACCGGGGAAAGAGACATTACTGTGCCCCTCATGTGGGAACCACCGGGGAAAGAGACATTACTGTGCCCCTCATGAGGGAACCACCGGGGTAAGAGACATTACTGTGCCCCTCATGTGGGAACCACCGGGGAAAGAGACATTACTGTGCCCCTCATGTGGGAACCACCGGGGGAAGAGACATTACTGTGCCCCTCATGTGGGAACCACCGGGGAAAGAGACATTACTGTGCCCCTCATGAGGGAACCACCGGGGTAAGAGACATTACTGTGCCCCCCCCCCCCAACCGGGATCCACCGGGGAAAGAGACATTACTGTGCCCCCCCCCCCCAACCGGGCACCACCGGGGAAAGAGACATTACTGTGCCCCTCATGAGGGAACCACAGGGGTAAGAGACATTACTGTGCCCCTCATGTGGGAACCACCGGGGTAAGAGACATTACTGTGCCCCTCATGAGGGAACCACCGGGGGAAGAGACATTACTGTGCCCCTCATGTGGGAACCACCGGGGAAAGAGACATTACTGTGCCCCTCATGAGGGAACCACCGGGGTAAGAGACATTACTGTGCCCCTCATGTGGGAACCACCGGGGAAAGAGACATTACTGTGCCCCTCATGTGGGAACCACCGGGGGAAGAGACATTACTGTGCCCCTCATGTGGGAACCACCGGGGAAAGAGACATTACTGTGCCCCTCATGAGGGAACCACCGGGGTAAGAGACATTACTGTGCCCCTCATGTGGGAACCACCGGGGAAAGAGACATTACTGTGCCCCTCATGTGGGAACCACCGGGGAAAGAGACATTACTGTGCCCCTCATGTGGGAACCACCGGGGAAAGAGACATTACTGTGCCCCTCATGTGGGAACCACCGGGGAAAGAGACATTACTGTGCCCCTCATGAGGGAACCACCGGGGAAAGAGACATTACTGTGCCCCTCATGTGGGAACCACCGGGGAAAGAGACATTACTGTGCCCCTCATGAGGGAACCACCGGGGTAAGAGACATTACTGTGCCCCTCATGTGGGAACCACCGGGGAAAGAGACATTACTGTGCCCCTCATGTGGGAACCACCGGGGAAAGAGACATTACTGTGCCCCTCATGTGGGAACCACCGGGGGAAGAGACATTACTGTGCCCCTCATGTGGGAACCACCGGGGAAAGAGACATTACTGTGCCCCTCATGAGGGAACCACCGGGGTAAGAGACATTACTGTGCCCCCCCCCCCCCAACCGGGATCCACCGGGGAAAGAGACATTACTGTGCCCCCCCCCCCCCCCAACCGGGCACCACCGGGGAAAGAGACATTACTGTGCCCCTCATGAGGGAACCACCGGGGAAAGAGACATTACTGTGCCCCTCATGTGGGAACCACCGGGGAAAGAGACATTACTGTGCCCCTCATGTGGGAACCACCGGGGAAAGAGACATTACTGTGCCCCTCATGTGGGAACCACCGGGGAAAGAGACATTACTGTGCCCCTCATGAGGGAACCACCGGGGTAAGAGACATTACTGTGCCCCTCATGTGGGAACCACCGGGGAAAGAGACATTACTGTGCCCCTCATGTGGGAACCACCGGGGGAAGAGACATTACTGTGCCCCTCATGTGGGAACCACCGGGGAAAGAGACATTACTGTGCCCCTCATGAGGGAACCACCGGGGTAAGAGACATTACTGTGCCCCCCCCCCCCAACCGGGATCCACCGGGGAAAGAGACATTACTGTGCCCCCCCCCCCCCCCAACCGGGCACCACCGGGGAAAGAGACATTACTGTGCCCCTCATGTGGGAACCACCGGGGAAAGAGACATTACTGTGCCCCTCATGAGGGAACCACCGGGGTAAGAGACATTACTGTGCCCCTCATGTGGGAACCACCGGGGAAAGAGACATTACTGTGCCCCTCATGAGGGAACCACCGGGGTAAGAGACATTACTGTGCCCCTCATGAGGGAACCACCGGGGTAAGAGACATTACTGTGCCCCTCATGAGGGAACCACCGGGGAAAGAGACATTACTGTGCCGCCCCCCCCCCCCCCAACCGGGCACCACCGGGGAAAGAGACATTACTGTGCCCCTCATGAGGGAACCACCGGGGAAAGAGACATTACTGTGCCCCTCATGAGGGAACCACCGGGGGAAGAGACATTACTGTGCCCCTCATGAGGGAACCACCGGGGAAAGAGACATTACTGTGCCCCTCATGAGGGAACCACCGGGGAAAGAGACATTACTGTGCCCCTCATGAGGGAACCACCGAGGGAAGAGACATTACTGTGCCCCTCATGTGGGAACCACCGGGGGAAGAGACATTACTGTGCCCCCCCCCCCCCCAACCGGGCACCACCGGGGAAAGAGACATTACTGTGCCCCTCATGAGGGAACCACCGGGGGAAGAGACATTACTGTGCCCCTCATGAGGGAACCACTGGGGTGAGAGACATTACTGTGCCCCCCCCCCCCAACCGGGCACCACCGGGGGAAGAGACATTACTGTGCCCCCCCCCCCAACCGGGCACCACCGGGGAAAGAGACATTACTGTGCCCCTCATGAGGTAACCACCGGTGTAAGAGACCTTACTGTGCCCCTCATGTGGGAACCACCGGTGTAAGAGACCTTACTGTGCCCCTCATGTGGGAACCACCGGGGTAAGAGACATTACTGTGCCCCTCATGAGGGAACCACCGGGGGAGAGACATTACTGTGCCCATCATGTTGGAACCACCGGGGGAAGAGACATTACTGTGCCCATCATGTTGGAACCACCGGGGGAAGAGACATTACTGTGCCCATCATGAGGGAACCACCGGGGGAAGAGACATTACTGTGCCCCTCATGAGGGAACCACCGGGGGAAGAGACATTACTGTGCCCATCATGTTGGAACCACCGGGGGAAGAGACCTTACTGTGCCCCTCATGTGGGAACCACCGGAGGAAGAGACATTACTGTGCCCTCAACCGGGCACCACTGGGGTAAGAGACATTACTGTGCCCCTCATGAGGGAACCACCGGGGGAAGAGACATTACTGTGCCCCTCATGTGGCACCCACCGGGGTAAGAGACATTACTGTGCCCCTCATGTGGCACCCACCGGGGTAAGAGACATTACTGTGCCCCTCATGTGGCACCCACCGGGGTAAGAGACATTACTGTGGCCCACAACCAGAATAAGAGACTTTCCTGTGCCCATCATCCGGGCTCCACCAGGGTAAGAGACGTTCCTGTGCCCATCATCCGGGCTCCACCAGGGTAAGAGACGTTCCTGTGCCCATCATCCGGGCTCCACCAGGGTAAGAGACGTTCCTGTGCCCATCATCCGGGCTCCACCAGGGTAAGAGACGTTCCTGTGCCCATCATCCGGGCTCCACCAGGGTAAGAGACGTTCCTGTGCCCATCATCCGGGCTCCACCAGGGTAAGAGACGTTCCTGTGCCCATCATCCGGGCTCCACCAGGGTAAGAGACGTTCCTGTGCCCATCATCCGGGCTCCACCAGGGTAAGAGACGTTCCTGTGCCCATCATCCGGGCTCCACCAGGGTAAGAGACGTTCCTGTGCCCATCATCCGGGCTCCACCAGGGTAAGAGACGTTCCTGTGCCCATCATCCGGGCTCCACCAGGGTAAGAGACGTTCCTGTGCCCATCATCCGGGCTCCACCAGGGTAAGAGACGTTCCTGTGCCCATCATCCGGGCTCCACCAGGGTAAGAGACGTTCCTGTGCCCCTCATCCGGGCTCCACCAGGGTAAGAGACGTTCCTGTGCCCATCATCCGGGCTCCACCAGGGTAAGAGACGTTCCTGTGCCCATCATCCGGGCTCCACCAGGGTAAGAGACGTTCCTGTGCCCATCATCCGGGCTCCACCAGGGTAAGAGACGTTCCTGTGCCCATCATCCGGGCTCCACCAGGGTAAGAGACGTTCCTGTGCCCATCATCCGGGCTCCACCAGGGTAAGAGACGTTCCTGTGCCCCTCATCCAGGCTCCACCAGGGTAAGAGACATTAGCCAATTGTTTAGTTCAGTCACCGGACTTAACGATGCGCCAGATGTGCGGCCGAATTGTGCCCAATTATAGTGAAGAGAAGCTGATGCAGAATAGAGCCCGGCCCCTCCATGCTGAGAGTTGTAGTTATCATACGATTCATTTAATAGTTAACTGGATGAACTATTGGGGGAAGAATGGTGGATTGTCCCACCTGCCGGACGCCATTTTATTTGGCGGGATGGAACGTCCTGACCGCGCTCCTACATGCTGATACGTGTTGTGTTTCCTGACCGCCATATTGCGCAGTTTCTTCGCTGGGGTTGGCTCTGATGTAATGGCGGCTGCGTTTCTCTATAGTGCAGTATTTACCAGACTGAAGAACCGCGTAGACCTGCCCCTGTGACGTGCGGTGGCGCAGTGAACGGCGCCCTCCTGCTTATTACCCCACGCACGGCGACTGTGTCTCGTCTGCTTCGCTCCGTATCCTTCTGCTGTCCCCATAACTGAGGATATTTTACTAGTGTCTCCCCCCGAAGCGGAGGGGGGATTTACATGTTGTCATGGTAACCGGATTAAAGCCTCATGGAGGGAGCCGACGATTACGAGCACAGCGGGGGGCCCAGCGCCGACTTCTGCATGTATTGTTATGTGGAATGAAAACAGGGAGACCCCGCTGCTCCCCGACAAGAAGACAACACCCCCCCCCCCCCCCACTCCTCAGGTCACCGCAGGATCCGCCGCGGCCTCCATCTTCTTCTCACCTTCTTCTCTTCTGACACGAAACAACAATCAACCGGACGTAGACGCCAAGAAATTTACCGACTGGCGGCAAAATGTCCGATCAATAGCAACACATGAGGATGATACGTGAATGTAACAGACCGCGCAGAATGTCGCTCCACTCGGAGTTCATATGGCGGAGGGAGACATTCCTGGAACTGAGCGGAAAGATGAGGAAAAAGTATTTTAGAAATCCATCAAGTTCAGTGTCCGCGGGGAGGTCCCTGGCACTACGGTTCACATGTGACCACAGAGGCGCCAATACCATTTATGTACAGATAAATATGGCGCATGAATGAGGAGACCACAGCCGTGGCAGAGACAATGAGCCGCCATCTATATCATCTATACCGCGGTGCCACCATCCTCCGAGCTACAGGGTTACACCTTAACTTACTTAGATCGATGCAATACGACTGGAAACCAAAGTGTTAATATTAACAGCTGACCGCACCGCAAGGTGATGGCACCAGAGAGGACCACAACAGCATGGAGAGACAGTCTACTGTACAGCAGATAATACAGGAATGTACAGCATGGGGAGACAGTCTACTGTACAGCATGGAGAGACAGTCTACTGTACAGCAGATAATACAGGAATGTACAGCATGGAGAGACAGTCTACTGTACAGCAGATAATACAGGAATGTACAGCATGGAGAGACAGTCTACTGTACAGCAGATAATACAGGAATGTACAGCATGGAGAGACAGTCTACTGTACAGCATGGAGAGACAGTCTACTGTACAGCATGGAGAGACAGTCTACTGTACAGGAGATAATACAGGAATGTACAGCATGGAGAGAGTCTACTGTACAGCAGATAATACAGGAATGTACAGCATGGAGAGACAGTCTACTGTACAGCATGGAGAGACAGTCTACTGTACAGGAGATAATACAGGAATGTACAGCATGGGGAGACAGTCTACTGTACAGCAGATAATACAGGAATGTACAGCATGGAGAGACAGTCTACTGTACAGCAGATAATACAGGAATGTACAGCATGGAGAGACAGTCTCCTGTACAGCAGATAATACAGGAATGTACAGCATGGAGAGACAGTCTACTGTACAGCAGATAATACAGGAATGTATAGCATGGAGAGACAGTCTACTGTACAGCAGATAATACAGGAATGTACAGCATGGAGAGACCGTCTACTGTACAGCAGATAATACAGGAATGTACAGCATGGAGAGACAGTCTCCTGTACAGCAGATAATACAGGAATGTACAGCATGGAGAGACAGTCTACTGTACAGCAGATAATACAGGAATGTATAGCATGGAGAGACAGTCTACTGTACAGCAGATAATACAGGAATGTACAGCATGGAGAGACAGTCTACTGTACAGCAGATAATACAGGAATGTACAGCATGGAGAGACAGTCTACTGTACAGCAGATAATACAGGAATGTACAGCATGGAGAGACAGTCTACTGTACATGAGATAATACAGGAATGTACAGCATGGAGAGACAGTCTACTGTACAGCAGATAATACAGGAATGTACAGCATGGAGAGACAGTCTACTGTACAGGAGATAATACAGGAATGTACAGCATGGAGAGACAGTCTACCGTACAGGAGATAATACAGGAATGTACAGCATGGAGAGACAGTCTACTGTACAGCATGGAGAGACAGTCTACTGTACAGCAGATAATACAGGAATGTACAGTATGGAGAGACAGTCTACTGTACATTAGATAATACAGGGCATGGAGAGAGTCTACTTTACAGCAGATAATACAGGAATGTGCAGCATGGAGAGACAGTCTACTGTACAGCAGATAATACAGGAATGTGCAGCATGGAGAGACAGTCTACTGTACAGCAGATCATACAGGAATGTACAGCATGGAGAGACAGTCTACTGTACAGCAGATAATACAGGAGTGTACAGCATGGAGAGACACAGTCTCCTGTACAGAAGATAATACAGGAATGTGCAGCATGGAGAGAGTCTCCTGTACAGCAGATAATACAGGAATGTACAGCATGGAGAGACAGTCTCCTGTACAGCAGATAATACAGGAATGTGCAGCATGGAGAGACAGTCTACTGTACAGCAGATAATACAGGAATGTACAGCATGGAGAGACAGTCTACTGTACAGCAGATAATACAGGAATGTACAGCATGGAGAGACACAGTCTCCTGTACAGCAGATAATACAGGAATGTACAGCATGGAGAGGCAGTCTACTGTACAGGAGATAATACAGGAATGTACAGCATGGAGAGACAGTCTACTGTACAGGAGATAATACAGGAATGTACAGCATGGAGAGAGTCTCCTGTACAGCAGATAATACAGGAATGTACAGCATGGAGAGACAGTCTACTGTACAGCAGATAATACAGGAATGTGCAGCATGGAGAGACAGTCTACTGTACAGCAGATAATACAGGAGTGTACAGCATGGAGAGACAGTCTACTGTACAGCAGATAATACAGGAGTGTACAGCATGGAGAGACACAGTCTCCTGTACAGAAGATAATACAGGAATGTGCAGCATGGAGAGAGTCTCCTGTACAGCAGATAATACAGGAATGTACAGCATGGAGAGACAGTCTCCTGTACAGCAGATAATACAGGAATGTGCAGCATGGAGAGACAGTCTACTGTACAGCAGATAATACAGGAATGTACAGCATGGAGAGACACAGTCTCCTGTACAGCAGATAATACAGGAATGTACAGCATGGAGAGGCAGTCTACTGTACAGGAGATAATACAGGAATGTACAGCATGGAGAGACAGTCTACTGTACAGGAGATAATACAGGAATGTACAGCATGGAGAGAGTCTCCTGTACAGCAGATAATACAGGAATGTACAGCATGGAGAGACAGTCTACTGTACAGCAGATAATACAGAAATGTACAGCATGGAGAGGCAGTCTACTGTACAGCAGATAATACAGGAATGTACAGCATGGAGAGAGTCTCCTGTACAGCAGATAATACAGGAATGTACAGCATGGAGAGACAGTCTACTGTACAGCAGATAATACAGGAATGTACAGCATGGAGAGACAGTCTACTGTACAGCAGATAATACAGGAATGTACAGCATGGAGAGAGTCTCCTGTACAGCAGATAATACAGGAATGTACAGCATGGAGAGACAGTCTACTGTACAGCAGATAATACAGGAATGTGCAGCATGGAGAGTCAGTCTCCTGTACAGCAGATAATACAGGAATGTACAGCATGGAGAGACAGTCTACTGTACAGAAGATAATACAGGAATGTACAGCATGGAGAGACAGTCTACTGTACAGGAGATAATACAGGAATGTACAGCATGGACAGAGTCTCCTGTACAGCAGATAATATAGGAATGTACAGCATGGAGAGACAGTCTACTGTACAGCAGATAATACAGGAATGTGCAGCATGGAGAGTCAGTCTACTGTACAGCAGATAATACAGGAATGTGCAGCATGGAGAGACAGTCTACTGTACAGAAGATGAGACAGTCTACTGTACAGCATGGAGAGACAGTCTACTGTACAGCAGATAATACAGGAATGTGCAGCATGGAGAGACAGTCTACTGTACATCAGATAATACAGGAATGTACAGCATGGAGAGACACAGTCTACTGTACAGGAGATAATACAGGAATGTACAGCATGGAGAGACAGTCTACTGTACAGCAAATACAGGAATGTACAGTATGGAGAGACAGTCTACTGTACAGGAGATAATACAGGAATGTACAGCATGGAGAGACAGTCTACTGTACAGGAGATAATACAGGGCATGGAGAGACAGTCTACTGTACAGCAGATAATACAGGAATGTGCAGCATGGAGAGACAGTCTTCTGTACAGCAGATAATACAGGAATGTACAGCATGGAGAGACAGTCTACTGTACAGAAGATAATACAGGAATGTACAGCATGGAGAGACAGTCTACTGTACAGAAGATAATACAGGAATGTACAGCATGGAGAGAGTCTACTGTACAGCAGATAATACAGGAATGTACAGCATGGAGAGACAGTCTACTGTACAGCAGATAATACAGGAATGTACAGCATGGAGAGACAGTCTACTGTACAGCAGATAATACAGGAATGTACAGTATGGAGAGAGTCTACTGTACAGAAGATAATACAGGAATGTACAGCATGGAGAGACAGTCTACTGTACAGCAGATAATACAGGAATGTACAGTATGGAGAGAGTCTACTGTACAGCAGATAATACAGGAATGTACAGCATGGAGAGACAGTCTACTGTACAGCAGATAATACAGGAATGTACAGCATGGAGAGACAGTCTACTGTACAGCAGATAATACAGGAGTGTACAGCATGGAGAGACAGTCTACTGTACAGCAGATAATACAGGAATGTACAGCATGGAAAGACAGTCTACTGTACAGCAGATAATACAGGAGTGTACAGCATGGAGAGACAGTCTACTGTACAGGAGATAATACAGGAATGTACAGCATGGAGAGACAGTCTACTGTACAGAAGATAATACAGGAATGTACAGCATGGAGAGACAGTCTACTGTACAGCAGATAATACAGGAATGTGCAGCATGGAGAGACAGTCTACTGTACAGCAAATACAGGAATGTACAGTATGGAGAGACAGTCTACTGTACAGGAGATAATACAGGAATGTACAGCATGGAGAGACAGTCTACTGTACAGGAGATAATACAGGGCATGGAGAGACAGTCTACTGTACAGCAGATAATACAGGAATGTGCAGCATGGAGAGACAGTCTACTGTACAGCAGATAATACAGGAATGTGCAGCATGGAGAGACAGTCTACTGTACAGCGGATAATACAGGAATGTACAGCATGGAGAGACAGTCTACTGTACAACAGATAATACAAGAATGTACAGTATGGAGAGAGTCTACTGTACAGCAGATAATACAGGAATGTACAGCATGGAGAGACAGTCTCCTGTACAGCAGATAATACAGGAATGTACAGCATGGAGAGACAGTCTACTGTACAGCAGATCATACAGGAATGTACAGCATGGAGAGACAGTCTACTGTACAGCAGATAATACAGGAATGTGCAGCATGGAGAGACAGTCTACTGTACAGCAGATAATACAGGAATGTACAGCATGGAGAGACAGTCTACTGTACAGGTGATAATACAGGAATGTACAGCATGGAGAGACAGTCTACTGTACAGCAGATAATACAGGAATGTACAGCATGGAGAGACAGTCTACTGTACAGCAGATAATACAGGAATGTACAGCATGGAGAGACAGTCTACTATACAGCAGATAATACAGGAATGTACAGCATGGAGAGACAGTCTACTATACAGCAGATAATACAGGAATGTACAGCATGGAGAGACAGTCTACTGTACAGGAGATAATACAGGAATGTACAGCATGGAAAGACAGTCTACTGTACAGGAGATCATACAGGAATGTACAGCATGGAGAGGCAGTCTACTGTACAGGAGATAATACCAATCTGCACAGTATGAAGAGGCAGACAACTCATGCTACACTCCACTACAACCTGCGATACTCTCTACACTGCACTAGATGTTCGTCCTTACTGTTGCCCTTTGAGTCCCTGTTTTCCACCTGGATTATCACTTCCAGCTCATTGTGCCACCTAGTGGTCAGAGTATGTATATACACAGATATAGCTGAGCTTTATCAGGGACTAGAGGAGGGAGGAGGTGTCAGGAGAGAGAGAGCAGATGTAGCAGACAGAAACCCCTCATGGAACCAAATTTGTACCTGCAGTCCTATGTAACACCACAGATAACACAGTGATAACTCTCTGAGTACAGATAATGTATAGATGTGACCTGCAGTCCTATGTAACACCACAGATAACAGTGATAACTCTCTGAGTACATATAATGTATAGATGTGACCTGCAGTCCTATGTAACACCACAGATAACAGTGATAACTCTCTGAGTACAGATAATGTATAGATGTGACCTGCAGTCCTATGTAACACCACAGATAACAGTGATAACTCTCTGAGTACAGATAATGTATAGATGTGACCTGCAGTCCTATGTAACACCACAGATAACAGTGATAACTCTCTGAGTACAGATAATGTATAGATGTGACCTGCAGTCCTATGTAACACCACAGATAACACAGTGATAACTCTCTGAGTACAGATAATGTATAGATGTGACCTGCAGTCCTATGTAACACCACAGATAACAGTGATAACTCTCTGAGTACAGATAATGTATAGATGTGACCTGCAGTCCTATGTAACACCACAGATAACAGTGATAACTCTCTGAGTACAGATAATGTATAGATGTGACCTGCAGTCCTATGTAACACCACAGATAACAGTGATATCTCTCTGAGTACAGATAATATATAGATGTGACCTGCAGTCATATGTAACACCACAGATAACACAGTGATAACTCTCTGAGTACAGATAATGTATAGATGTGACCTGCAGTCCTATGTAACACCACAGATAACAGTGATAACTCTCTGAGTACAGATAATGTATAGATGTGACCTGCAGTCCTATGTAACACCACAGATAACACAGTGATAACTCTCTGAGTACAGATAATGTATAGATGTGACCTGCAGTCCTATGTAACACCACAGATAACACAGTGATATCTCTCTGAGTACAGATAATGTATAGATGTGACCTGCAGTCCTATGTAACACCACAGATAACACAGTGATATCTCTCTGAGTACAGATAATGTATAGATGTGACCTGCAGTCCTATGTAACACCACAGATAACACACCAATCATGTGTGATATTGTCTGGTGAGCTGTTGTATCTAATCCTATCACTTGTGATACAGGCTGATGTACTGCTGCATCTGAGCCTATTATGTGTGATACTGTCTGCTCAGCCAGGTATCTAAGCCTCTTATCTGCAGCACTCCGGATACGTACTGCACATATAGTCTATACTGATCCAGTGTGCACACGTTTCAGCCGGTCTGTATGTGCAATACTACAACTCCCAGCATGCTCTGACAACCGGTGCTTCATTGCTTTTATTACTGTAACTGGGTTATGTGATCACCAGTCAACAGAAAATGAGTGTGCTCAATGTAGTGTTTCCCATGCTGGGAGTTGTAGTTCTGCAACAGCTGGAGGCACCATGGTTGGAAAACACTGCATTGTGATTTTCCTGTGGGTCAGACTAGTCATCACGTGACCCAGTTACAGTGATAATAAAAATCCATTGATGCAACGGCTGTCTGGGCATGCTGGGAGATGCAGTTTGGCAACAGCTGGAGGCACACTAGTTGGAAAACACCGCACTGAGTACTGTGATTTTCTGTGGGTCAGACTGGTGATTACATGACCTAGTTACAGTAATGAACTCCTACAACTCCCAGCATACCCGGACAGCTGTAGGGATGTGTTCTCGTACCTGAGGCTTTTGCCAGCTGTTTAAAAAACTACAACTCCCAGCATGCCCTGACAGTTGTAGGGCACAATTTTGCTTATCACTAAAGGTCCTCACCCCCATGAGCAGTCCCATGTAAATACTGCGTCAATGTGGAAGATCACGCTTCTAGATTTATCCAGAATTCTGTTTCAATTCCTCTAATTTAAATATTTCTACTTGCTGTCAGTAAATGGGAACATGTCAACACTTGGTCCCGGCCTTATACATCTCACAGCTGAGGGTTCGTTACAGTGTATTCAGTGCAGACCATCATCATTGGCCCAGATTTATCAAACTGTGTGAGAGGAATAAATTGAGTGGTTTCCCCACAGCGACCAATCACAGCTCAGCTTTCACTTTACCAGAGCTCGTTAGCTGAGCTGTGATTGGTCGCTGTGGGAAAATCACTCAATTTATTACTCTCACACAGTTTGATAAATCTCCCCAATTGGATCAATGGGGGTGGGGGGGTGTTGGACCCTCGCAGCCATGCACCCCAACATCTCTGCACATTGTGGCCCTATTGTTGGTGTGGGGGATGTGTGAGCCCCTTATATACAGAACGGCTCCTCTATTATTATGTAGATAGAACACACAGCGCAGATCGGCTCGGAGATTATAACTTTCCGTACGCTGAGTTATATAACGTTTCACTTTTTAACATAACAATATAAAAGAACGATGACAATGACGGCAGCCATTAGGTGACTCACCGAAGGCGTCTGTGGGAGACAGCTGACTGATCCAGCCTGTGAGGAAGAGGAGGGAGAGAGATCAGACAAGGGCAACGAGCACCAAACACACATATATATATATATATATATATATATATATATACACACACACAACCCTCCACCCACAGTCTGCCCTACTAGGGGCCCAGAAGGGGCTCTACACATACACAGTGACCCAAAACCATGGTACCAGATCTGGCTCGATCCTCAGGGGAGGGGCTACCCAGAGAGGAAAACGCTCAACCAATCACAACAAGAGGCAGGAACAGGAAAGTTCTTTATATACTCTGTGTGTAGGGGTGATATAATATGACACTGATCACAGCCCCGCCCCCTGTATGACATCACCGATATAATATAATAGTAATATAATGACATGTGATCACAGCCCCACCCCCTGTATGACATCACTGATATAATAGTAATATAATGACATGTGATCACAGCCCCGCCCCCTGTATGACATCACTGATATAATAGTAATATAATGACATGTGATCACAGCCCGCCCCCTGTATGACATCACTGATATAATATAATAGTAATATGACAAGTGATCACAGCCCCGCCCCCTGTATGACATCACTGATATAATAGTAATATAATGGTATGTGATCACAGCCCCGCTCCCTGTATGACATCACTGATATAATAGTAATATAATGATATGTGATCACAGCCCCGCCCCTGTATGACATCACTGATATAATTGTAATATAATGACATGTGATCACAGCCCCGCCCCTGTATGACATCACTGATATAATATAATAGTAATATAATGACATGTGAACACAGCCCCGCCCCCTGTATGACATCACTGATATAATAATAATATAATGACACGTGATCACAGCCCCGCCCCCTGTATGTCATCACTGATATAATATAATAGTAATATAATGATATGTGATCACAGCCCCGCCCCCTGTATGACATCACTGATATAATAGTAATATAATGACATGTGATCACAGCCCCGCCCCTGTATGATATCACTGATATAATAGTAATATAATGACATGTGATCACAGCCCCGCCCCCTGTATGACATCACTGGTATAATATAATAGTAATATAATGACATGTGATCACAGCCCCGCCCCCTGTATGACATCACTGATATAATAGTAATATAATGACATGTGATCACAGCCCGCCCCCTGTATGACATCACTGATATAATAGTAATATAATGACATGTGATCACAGCCCCGCCCCCTGTATGACATCACTGATATAATATAATAGTAATATAATGACATGTGATCACAGCCCCGCCCCCTGTATGACATCACTAATATAATAGTAATATAATAACATGTGATCACAGCCCCGCCCCCTGTATGACATCACTGATATAATATAATAGTAATATGACATGTGATCACAGCCCCGCCCCCTGTATGACATCACTAATATAATAGTAATATAATAACATGTGATCACAGCCCCGCCCCCTGTATGACATCACTGATCTATATGGGTGATGGGCGGATTAGTGACCCTATAATGAGTGATCTCTCCGCTGAATCCTTCGCTGATATTGTTTGAGCCTCTAAGGATTACGACAAAATGAGACTGATCTTCCTGCTCTACCTGCGTAATCTCAGCCGTCCGTGTCCGCGCATCCGCAGCTCATTCTGTAATAATCCCTTTATATAGCACCAACCTATTCCGCAGCGCTGTACAGAGATTGGTATCACTCACATTGGCCCCTTGCTGGGAGTTGTAGTTTAGCAACATGTCTAATAGAATCGGGCCGGGCCTAAGACTCTGCACCTATTGCATAACTACAACTCCCAGCATGACCGGACAGCCAACGGCTGTCCGGGCATGCTTGGAGTTGTAGTTTTGCAACAGCTGGAGACACCCTTTTTGGAAAACACTGCATTGAGCACTGAGATTTTCTTGTGGGTCAGACTGGTGCTCACATGACCCAGTTACAGAAATGAAACGCATTGATGCAACGGCTGTGCGGGCATGCTGGGAGTTGTAGTTTTGCAACAGCTGGAGACACCCTTTTTGGAAAACACCGCATTGAGCACTGAGATTTTCTTGTGGGTCAGACTGGTGCTCACATGACCCAGTTACAGAAATGAAATGCATTGATGAGGCTGTGCCTGCATGCTGGAAGTTGTAGTCTCGCAATAGTTTGGAGTCCACAGTTTGGAGACCTTAGCTAGAGAACAATGTTTCCCAACCAGTGTGCCTCCAGCTGTTGCAAAACCACAACTCCCAGCAGGGCCTGACAGCTGTAGGGCTGTGTTTTCCAACCAATGTCTCCCCAGCTGTTACAAAACTACAACTCCCAGCATGCCTTGACACACTAGAGGTCCTCGCCTCCCTGAGCAGTCCCATGTAAATATAGCACCGGTGCCCACGCCGGCACCCGGGCAAGGAGTGCGGTGCGGGCCGCGTCCCCGCCGCCCGGGCTGACTGACGACGGCGTGCGCCACTTTACCCCAGATTGCATTTGGCACGGCGGAGCCGCACTCGCCAAAGAAAAAAAATTCAATCATGCAGCCGGCCTGTAGGTTTTTACTGAATTGTGTTTCACTTCCTCACAATTTCTCTAATCTCTGCTTGCTGTCAGTGAATGGAAACATGTCTACACTAGGTCATAACAGCTGGGGGTTTGTTACAGTGTCAGGTTAACTGCCGGACTCCAGCCTGATACCTTTTACCTGCACTGATACACTGTAACAAACAGGAGACAGATCAGGGCTGCAGAGACATTTGTGCCACTGATGAGTTTCGTCCTGCACTGGATACACTGTGACAGAACCTCAGCTGTGAGAAGTGTGAGGTCAGAACCTGTGAATGTAAAGAAGAATGTTACCATTCACTGACTACAACTCCCAACATGCCCAGACAGCTAACATGTTCCAAAACTGCAACAACTTCCAGCATGCCCAGACAGCCAACATATTGCAAAACTACAACTCCCAGCATGTCCGGACAGCCAACATATTGTAAAACTACAACTCCCAGCATGCCCGGACAACCAACATATTGTAAAACTACAACTCCAAGCATGCCCAGACAGCCAACATATTGCAAAACTACAACTCCCAGCATGTCCGGACAGCCAACATATTGTAAAACTACAACTCCCAGCATGCCCGGACAACCAACATATTGTAAAACTACAACTCCAAGCATGCCCAGACAGCCAACATATTGCAAAACTACAACTCCCAGCATGCCCGAACAACCAACATATTGTAAAACTACAACTCCAAGCATGCCCAGACAACCAACATATTGCAATACTACAACTCCCAGCATGCCCGGACAGCCAACATGTTGCAAAACTATAACTCCCAGCATGTCCGGACAACCAACATATTGCAATACTGCAACACCCAGCATGCTAAGACAACTAACATATTGCAATACTACAACTCCCAGCATGTCTGGACAACCAACATATTGCAATACTACAACTCCCAGCATGCTAAGACAACTAACATGTTGCAAAACTACAACTCCCAGCATGTCCGGACAACCAACATATTGCAATACTGCAACACCCAGCATGCTAAGACAACTAACATATTGCAATACTACAACTCCCAGCATGTCTGGACAACCAACATATTGCAATACTACAACTCCCAGCATGCTAAGACAACTAACATATTGCAATACTACAACTCCCAGCATGCCTGGACAACCAACATATTGCAAAACTACAACTCCCAGCATGCCCAGACAGCCAACATGTTGCAAAACTACAACTCCCGGCATGCCCTGACAGCCAAGGTTTTGTAAAACTACAACTCCCAGCATGCCCTGACAGCCAAGGTTTTGTAAAACTACAACTCCCAGCATGCCCTGACAGCCATGTTGCAAAACTACAACTCCCAGCATGCTCAGACAGCCAAGCCAGTGGTTTCCAAACTATGCACCTCCAGCTGTTGCAAAACTACAACTCCCAGCATGCCCGGACAGCCAACGGCTGTCCGGGCATGCTGGGAGTTGTAGTTTTGCAACAGCTGGTCTATCTATATACGATTCTTTACCCTTTTCTAGGATAGATACGTATGCACTCGCCGGATGCAAAAATCGCTATGTGAACGCAGCCGTAGAAAGTTCCAGAAGTTTTTTGCCCGTGCCCACCCGCTGCCCCCCAGACTCACGTCTCCGCAGCTCCGCCAGCCCGGCATGGCTCCCGCTATGGATTTTTTTAATGGCGCAGCATAAAGCAGGCGAAGCGCCCGGGGCACAGGACTGACACTGGTGGAATGATGTCAGGGAGCGGCGGTGCCCCCTGGTGCCCACACCGCCCGTGCCCTACTTTCCCTAAGCACTGCCCTGATATGAGGGGATAAGCCCAGTCTGCCGCCGCCGCACTCTTCATTACAGGCCACATCCATGGAGGAATCGCTCGCCCATAAGACGCCCGCTCGCTGCTAATCCCTGTAATCTGGACAATGAATATATTCACCCCCCTCGCCGCTGGGTACATCGATATGATGAACGTGGCAGAGCTCATCTACAGCCATATCAATGTATTAACCCAGCTTTCCTATAGCCCTGAGGAGCAAACCTACAGCAGCCGCACCCTCAACGCAGCGTAACGGGGTGAGCGTGCTGTTTAGGAGCCTGGGAAAGCTGGGTGACTGTCCTTTCAGGGCTCCAGAACCTCTGTATATGGCAGGCAGTGGATGAACTAACCGTTCCAAGTGTCAGGTGCAACAGTCTGCAGGATGCGCCTCCAGTCCCCCCAGAAACAACTATAAGACCAAGAACCAGATCAGGTGCGATAGTCTGCGAGATGTTCCCCTAGACTCCCAGAGATTAGTACAACCATGTAGCCAAGAACGATGTCAGGTGCGATAGTCTGCGAGATGTTCCCAAAGACTCCCAGATATTAGTACAAATATATAGCCAAGAGCGATGTCAGGTGCGATAGTCTGCGAGATGTTCCCCAAGACTCCCAGATATTAGTATAACCATGTAGCCAAGAACAATGTCAGGTGCGATAGTCTGCGAGATGTTCCCAAAGACTCCCAGATATTAGTACAACCATGTAGCCAAGAACGATGTCAGGTGCGATAGTCTGCAAGATGTTTCCCTGAAACTCCAAGAAATGAGAGAACAACTATGTGTCCAACAACAACATCAGGTGCGATAGTCTGCGAGATGTTCCCAAAGACTCCCAGACATTAGTACAAACATGTAGCCAAGAACATTGTCAGATGCAATAGTCTGCAAAACATTTCACAAGACTCCCAGAAATTAGTACAAATATGTAACCAAGAGCGATGTCAGGTGTAATAGTCTGCAAGATGTTTCCCTGAAGCTCGAAGAAATGAGAGAACAAATATGTGTCCAAGAACAATTTCAGGTGTGATAGTCTGCAAAATGTCATCCATGACTTTCAGAAATGACCTTGCAACCACATTATGTAGAGCGATGTCAGGTGTAATAGTCTGCAAGATGATCCCTAAAACTGCCAGAAATAACACTACAACCATAATAATGACGTAATAGTCTGCAAGATGATCCCTGAAACTGGTAGAAGTAAGAGTACAACCATGTACCCAAGAGCGATGTCAGGTGCGATAGTCTGCAAACGGTAGCCAAGAGGGATGTCAGGTTTCTTTCTGTAAAATTCTGCAAAATGTAAACAAAAAACATAAGTAAGAGTG
Organism: Hyla sarda; assembly: GCF_029499605.1. Classification (NCBI taxonomy): domain Eukaryota; kingdom Metazoa; phylum Chordata; class Amphibia; order Anura; family Hylidae; genus Hyla; species Hyla sarda. The sequence continues at coordinate 4,894,184 of NC_079198.1, read as the reverse complement.
ATGCCAGGTGTAATAGTCTGCAAACAGTCCCTAAGACTCCTAGAAATGAGTACAACCATGAAACCAAGAATGACGATGGGTGTAATAGTCTGCAAGATGATTCTTAAGACTGCCAGAAATTACACTACAACCACATAATCAACATGAAGTGCAATAGTCTGCAAGATGATCCCTGAAACCCATAAATGTGAGGATAACTATGCGACCAAGAGTGATGTCAGATGCGATAGTCTGCAAAAAGTCCCCAAAACTACCAGAAATGAGAATCCAACCACATAAGAAAGGGCAATGCCGGGTGTAATATTCTGCACGATGATCCCTGAAACTCCTAGAAATTACACTAAAACCACATAATCAAGAGCGAGGTCAGGTGCGATAGTCTGCAAATGGTCGCCAAGACCCCCAAAAAAGAAAGTACAACCATGTACCCAAGAGCGAGGTCAGGTGCGATAGTCTGCAAATGGTCGCCAAGACCCCCAAAAAAGAAAGTACAACCATGTACCCAAGAGCGAGGTCAGGTGCGATAGTCTGCAAGACGTTTCCTGAAACTTCCCAGGAGAACATCAAGGAGATTTACCAAACCTTGTGCAGTCGCCCATAGCAACCAATCAGATTTCATTTTTAAAATTGGCCTCTGAATAATAAAAGCAGGAATCTGATTGGTTGCTATGGGCGACTGCTCAAGGTTTGATAGATCTCCCCCAATATGTTCAAGGCGATGTCACAGAAATTACATAGACAGAGCGATGTTCTGCAGAGAGAGGTCAGAGGTGTAATAATCTGCAGGATATATCACTATGTATCAGGAGGTAGAGAGGACAGAGCGATGTTCTGCAGATCTGTAGAGAGGTCAGAGGTGTAATGATCTGCAGGATATATCACTATGTATCAGGAGGTAGAGAGGACAGAGCGATGTTCTGCAGATCTGTAGAGAGGTCAGAGGTGTAATGATCTGCAGGATATATCACTATGTATCAGGAGGTAGAGAGGACAGAGCGATGTTCTGCAGATCTGTAGAGAGGTCAGTGGAGTAATAATCTGCAGGATATATCATTATGTATCAGGAGGTAGAGAGGACAGAGCGATGTTCTGCAGATCTGTAGAGAGGTCAGAGGTGTAATGATCTGCAGGATATATCACTATGTATCAGGAGGTAGAGAGGACAGAGCGATGTTCTGCAGATCTGTAGAGAGGTCAATGGTGTAATAATCTGCAGGATATATCACTATGTATCAGGAGGTAGAGAGGACAGAGCGATGTTCTGCAGATCTGTAGAGGTCAGTGGTGTAATAATCTGCAGGATATATCACTATGTATCAGGAGGTAGAGAGGACAGAGCGATGTTCTGCAGATCTGTAAAGAGGTCAGGGGTGTAATAATCTGCAGGATATATCACTATGTATCAGGAGGTAGAGAGGACAGAGCGATGTTCTGCAGATCTGTAGAGAGGTCAGTGGTGTAATAATCTGCAGGATATATCACTATGTATCAGTAGGTAGAGAGGACAGAGCGATGTTCTGCAGATCTGTAGAGAGGTCAGAGGTGTAATAATCTGCAGGATAGATCACTGTGTATCAGGAGGTAGAGAGGGCAGAGCGATGTTCTGCAGATCTGTAGAGAGGTGTAATAATCTGCAGGATAGATCACTATGTATCAGGAGGTAGAGAGGGCAGAGCGATGTTCTGCAGATCTGTAGAGAGGTCAGTGGTGTAATGATCTGCAGGATATATCACTATGTATCAGGAGGTAGAGAGGACAGAGCGATGTTCTGCAGATCTGTAGAGAGGTCAGTGGTGTAATAATCTGCAGGATATATCACTATGTATCAGGAGGTAGAGAGGACAAAGCGATGTTCTGCAGATCTGTAGAGAGGTCAGAGGTGTAATAATCTGCAGGATATATCACTATGTATCAGGAGGTAGAGAGGACAGAGCAATGTTCTGCAGAGAGGGGTCAGAGGTGTAATAATCTGCAGGATATATCACTATGTATAATAGGAGGTAGAGAGGACAGAGCGATGTTCTGCAGATCTGTAGAGAGGTCAGATTAGTAATAATCTGCAGGATATATCACTATGTATCAGGAGGTAGAGAGGACAGAGCGATGTTCTGCAGATCTGTAGAGAGGTCAGATTAGTAATAATCTGCAGGATATATCACTATGTATCAGGAGGTAGAGAGGACAGAGCGATGTTCTGCAGATCTGTAGAGAGATCCGAGGTGTAATAATCTGCAGGATATATCACTATGTATCAGGAGGTAGAGAGGGCAAAGCGATGTTCTGCAGATATGTAGAGAGGTCAGAGGTGTAATAATCTGCAGGATATATCACTATGTATCAGGAGGTAGAGAGGACAGAGCGATGTTCTGCAGATCTGTAGAGTGGTCAGAGGTGTAATAATCTGCAGGATAGATCACTATGTATCAGGAGGTAGAGAGGACAGAGCGATGTTCTGCAGGACTGTAGAGAGGTCAGAAGTGTAATAATCTGCAGGATTTATCCCTGGGGCTGCTCTTGTGGTCAGTGAAGAGTTAACGCTCTCCGCTGTGGTCGGGGGTCTCCGCAGCACTTACCCTGTGTAGCCCCCAAATGTGAAGCTTCTCTTCCTGTGGTTCATGGTGGTCCGCGGGGCGGCTGTGCAGTGACTGAGGTCTCTGTGTCCTCGTCCCTCACAGCTCGGTCTCCCCCCCCCCCCCCCCCCTTCTCTGTCCTGTGTGGGGGGGGGGGGGGGATCAGAGTTGCTCCCCGGATTTATAATGACATTATTTGCAGAGCAACCTGGGACATGTAGTCCATCTATCCAGCGCTGACAGTATGTACCTAAATATCCCACCCCCCCCCCCCCCCGCTCCTGCTCCGCCAGCCTGTCGGTCTACACTGCAGCTCTAGCATTGTATTCAGGATGAGCAGAGCCGAAGGTCCCTCACACACACAGTAACATGGAGTTTCCAGTGACAATGGCGCCACCCAGTGGTGGGGTATATCAATGACTGTGTGTAAGGATCTGAACGACCAGGGTCAAGCTGTGCTGTGTAGACTGGGTCAGAGCATCTCCAGGATAGCTGATCTTGTGGTAACAATAGATTGTGTCTGTCCAACCAGTGTGGCTCCAGCTGTTGCAAAACTACAACTCCCAGCATGCCCGGAGACATGGCTGATAACAGGCAGAAATATATAGGGACAGGGAACTGTGCTGTGTAGACTGGGTCAGAGCATCTGCAGAATGGTTGATCTTGTGAGAACAATAGATTGTATCCCCTTACCCTAGTTTTTCCCAGTGTGCCTCCAGCTGTTGCAAAACTACAACTATCAGCATGTCCAGAAACATGGCTGATAACAGGAAGAGTTATATAGGGACAATGAACTGTGCCGTGTAGACTGGGTCAGAGCATCTCCAAAATGGTTGATCTTGTGAGAACAATAGATTGTATCCCCTTACCCTAGTTTTTCCCAATCACTGTGGCTCCAGCTGTTGGATAACTACAACTCCCAGCATGCCTGAAGACATGGCTGATAACAGTGAGAAGTATATAGGAACGGGCAACTGTGCTGTGTAGACTGGGTCAGAACATCTCCAGAATGGTTGATCTTGTGAGAACAATAGATTGTATCCCCGTACCCCAGTGTGCCTCCAGCTGTTGCAAAACAACAACTCCCAGCATGCCCGGACAGCCGTTGGCTGTCCGGGCATGCTGGGAGTTGTAGTTTTGCAACAGCTGGAGGCACACTGGGTGGAAAACACTGCCTCGCCCTATAGTCAGTCTCCACACGTCTGACAACAGAGAACAATAGATTCGTATTGTAGTATTTACTGGGCATCATTAACCCCTTCTTTTCGATAATAACGTATAAACAGATGGTCATGTGACCGCGCAGGGAGTTGGGGGGGGGGGGGCAGTGTGAACGCCGTTTAGGAATTTGATATCACTAAAGTCGCTCTGTGTCACTGGCTTTCGGTGAGGGGGAGAGACGGGCGAGTGAATGACCCCATTGTCAGCTCACAAGCGCCTCTCACTGCGGACAGACCCGCGATGCCCACATCCTTGTAGGGAAGACAGCGCAGGGGGCGGAGCTTACACATGTGACAGACGTGGCATTGTCGCTGGTGATAATCGCCGGATTATATTATGCATTCATCTTATTTATAGGCACAATCCCGGCTCTGGACTGCGTTGTCCATGTTCTACTGAAAAAAACGTAATGGCGGCCGTCGCTAGTTGTAGAATTTCCTGAGAAATAATCGAGGAAAAACCTCGCCAAATCCTCGTCCGTACCGCGTCAAAGCAGATGTGGAGCAGAATAAGGCCTTGTTCACACTAAGAAAAATCTGCGCGTATTCTGACTAGCACCACACGCCCATTGGTTTCGATATGTTTGGCGCTGCTTAGTTCACGCAACGGAACTTCCAACAAGGAAATAGATTACGCCATATTCGGTCTCCCGCTTGTTGATGGGATTGCGCAAATTGTTGCAGACCTAAGCGCCGATTACGTATCGCTCTTGCTCCATACCGAAGGGCATGCTGGGAGTTGTAGTTTTCAAACAGCTGGAGGCTCCCTGGTTAGGAAACACTGTCTTCTCCTGATATGGCTGATAACAGGGAGAAATACAAATGGAGCTGTGCTGTGTAGACTGGGTCAGAGCATCTCCAGTATGGTCGCCTGTACCTGTCTGACGTGGCTAATAACAGGGAGCTGTCCTGTGTAGGCTGGGTCAGAGCATCTCCAGAATGGTCGGTTTTAGAACACTAGATTGTATCCCCCTTTCCCAGCCAGCTTCCCTCCCGCTGTTGCAAAACTACAACTCCCAGCATGCCCGGACAGCTGTTGGCTATAGTGTGCCTTTACCTTCCTGCCATGGCTGGTAACAGAGAACAATAGATGTGTGAACATTACCCTAGGGCAGTGTTTCCCAACCAGGGTGCCTCTGGCTGTTGCAAAACAACAACTCCCAGCATGCTCGGACAGCCGTTGGCTGTCCGGGCATGCTGGGAGTTGTAGTTTTGCATCATCTGGAGATCCACAGTTTGGCACGGATTCCGTCTGAAATTACTAAGTGTGAACAAGTCCCTCAGATATCCCTGTAACGTAACGCAGACTGTGATGTGTGGCGGCCTCTAATGGCAGATCCATGTCATGACCCATTGTGGGTTCAGCACCACAGACAGAGCCCTTAAAGGGGTACTCCCGTGGAAAACAATTTTTTTTAAATCAACTGGTGCCAGAAAGTTACACAGACTTGTAAATTACTTCTATTAAAAAATCTTAATCCTTCCAGTACTTATTAGCTGCTGAATACTACAGAGGAAATACTTCTCTTTTTGGAACACAGAGCTCTCTGCTGACATCACAAGCACAGTGCTCCCTGCTGACATCACTGTCCATTTTAGGAACTGTCCAGAGCAGCATATGTTTGCTATGGGGATTTTCCCATACTCTGGACAGTTCTTAAAATGGACAGAGATGTCAGCAGAGAGCACTGTGCTCGTGATGTCAGGAGAGAGCTCTGTGTTCCACAAATAAAAGAATTTCCTCTGTAGTAGTCAGCAGCTAATAAGGGTGTCACGTGGGTCCACAGCGTGGGGTACTGTGAGTAAACAGCGCAGTTAATGCCCGCGTGGACATGCCCTAGGCCTTTATATAGTCGGCACAAGTTTCTATTATGTACGTGAAGATGTTGGCACTGCCCAGGCACAGTCATCTGCTCAGCCTAGAACACATTGGGCACAGCTGGCGCCTTCCCTGTGCACCGGCAATAAAAGCCGCACTCACCGCGTGGCGCTCACCTTAATGTAAAGTAAACAACATCTGCCGCTCTGCAGCATTAACCCTCCGCCTCCACATTGGAGACTGGCAGTGCCCGTCATGGCTGCCAACCTGTCTGAGCGTCCTGCAGGCCTTGGGTGAATTTCTGATTGTAAGCTCTTAGGAGCACAACTCTCATCATCTCAGGAGCCATTGACAACATGGTGGGGGAGGGGCATCATGGCGACTGCTCCCCTTCACTCTACTTTCGGGCTAATAAATAACAGGGGCCACAGTGGTCGCAGTTGTGTCCGGGCCCCTGGTCCCTATTCTTTATGCTGCAGCCGCTCAACTACAATACATCAGGATAATGGGGCACATAGGGGCCCCTGTTACAGATTTTGCATTGGGGTCCTGGAGCTACAGGTTACACTGGAGGGGCGACAGTCGCGTACCACGTCGGTACAGCCGGGGGGGGGGGGGGGGGGGGACGCACTAAATCCGTCGTCATTTATTCACAGGATCTGCCAAATGCCGGAGATCCAGACTGGAAAACAAACACAATTTGCGCAGTTCATGGCCGGGCTCCCGGGGGCCCGACTCCCTCCATCTGTTTAGTGTTAGATGCGGCGGCTCCGTCAGGACGTACAGGGATCTCCCGTCCCCCGCGCTGGGGCTCATATATAAACAAACAACAACACGAGACCCTGGGGGGCGGTTTAGTTTTTGCGCAGTAAACGTAATGGTGACTGCGGTCTGGATCCGCTGTACGTCTCATATCGGGGTCTTAGTAGCTGAGGGTGCGATAGATGAGCCCACCGAGAAGACCCCAGAACCGTCCCCCGGGGCTGAGGGATTACAGACGGGGGAGGAGGCTGTATATTCCTGTCACACGGCGGCGGCTGCGTCCTCGCAAGGAGGTCACCTGCCCGTCACACACGAGGAGCAGCAGCTGCAGCACCAGCACATGTTATGTAAGTGCCGCATCACTGGCATCTGCAGCTGGAGTGTCCCTGGGGCGACAACAAGTGCCACGTCTACAGCTGGAGCCACGACTGACAGCGACAAACCATCATCATCCTCCACCTATAGGACAGGGAGCACCATCATCAGCCACAGGGACCGAAATCATCATCCTCCTCCTACAGGACAGGGAGCACCATCATCAGCCACAGGGACCAAAATCATCATCCTCCTACAGGACAGAAATCATCATCATCATCCTCCTCCTCCTCCTACAGGACAGGGAGCACCATCATCCACAGGGACAGAAATCATCATCCTCCTCCTACAGGACAGGGAGTACCATCATCAGCCACAGGGACCGAAATCATACTCCTCCTCCTCCCACAGGACAGGGAGTACCATCATCCACAGGGACAGAGATCATCATCCTCCTACAGGACAGAAATCATCATCATCATCATCCTCCTCCTACAGGACAGGGAGTACCATCATCCACAGGGACAGAAATCATCATCCTCCTACAGGACAGGGAGTACCATCATCCACAGGGACAGAAATCATCATCCTCCTACAGGACAGGGAGTACCATCATCCACAGGGACAGAAATCATCATCCTCCTCCTACAGGACAGGGAGTACCATCATCAGCCACAGGGACCGAAATCATACTCCTCCTCCTCCCACAGGACAGGGAGTACCATCATCCACAGGGACAGAGATCATCATCCTCCTACAGGACAGAAATCATCATCATCATCATCCTCCTCCTACAGGACAGGGAGTACCATCATCCACAGGGACAGAAATCATCATCCTCCTACAGGACAGGGAGTACCATCATCCACAGGGACAAAAATCATCATCCTCCTACAGGACAGGGAGTACCATCATCCACAGGGACAGAGATCATCATCCTCCTACAGGACAGAAATCATCATCATCATCATCCTCCTCCTACAGGACAGGGAGCACCATCATCCACAGGGACAGAAATCATCATCCTCCTCCTACAGGACAGGGAGCACCATCATCCACAGGGACAGAAATCATCATCCTCCTCCTACACGACAGGGAGCACCATCATCAGCCACAGGGACAGAAATAATCATCCTCCTACAGGACAGAAATCATCATCATCATCATCCTCCTCCTCCTACAGGACAGGGAGCACCATCATCAGCCACAGGGACCAAAATCATCCTCCTACAGGACAGGGAGTACCATCATCCACAGGGACAAAAATAATCATCCTCCTACAGGACAGGGAGCACCATCATCAGCCACAGGGACAGAAATAATCATCATCCTCCTCCTCCTACAGGACAGGGAGCACCATCATCAGCCACAGGGACAGAAATAATCATCATCCTCCTCCTCCTACAGGACAGGGAGCACCATCATCCACAGGGACAGAAATCATCATCCTCCTCCTACAGGACAGGGAGCACCATCATCCACAGGGACAGAAATCATCATCCTCCTCCTACAGGACAGGGAGTATCATCATCCACAGGGACAGAAATCATACTCCTCCTCCTCCCACAGGACAGAGAGTACCATCATCCACAGGGACAAAAATAATCATCCTCCTACAGGACAGAAATCTTCATCATCCACAGGGACAGAGATCATCATCCTCCTACAGGACAGAAATCATCATCCACAGGGACAGAAATCATCCTCCTCCTACAGGACAGAAATCATCCTCCTCCTACAGGACAGGGAGTACCATCATCATCCACAGGGACAGAAATCATCATCCACAGGGACATAAATCATCATCCGCCTCCTCCTATAAGATAGGGAATACCATCATCATCCACAGGGACAGAAATCCTCCTCCTCCTCCTCCAGGACAGAAATCATCATTATCCACAGGGACAGAAATCATCATCCACAGGGACATAAATCATCATCCGCCTCCTCCTATAAGATAGGGAATACCATCATCATCCACAGGGACAGAAATCCTCCTCCTCCTCCTCCAGGACAGAAATCATCATTATCCACAGGGACAGAAATCATTATCATCATCCTCCTACAGCATAGGGAGTACCATCATCCATGGGGACAGAAATCCTCCTCCTACAGGACAGGGAGTACCATCATCCACAGGGACAGAAATCATCATCATCCTCCTACAGGACAGAAATCATCATCCACAGGGACAGAGATCGTCCTCCACCTACAGGTCAGAAATCATCATCATCATCATCCACAGGGGCAGAAATCCTCCTCCTCCTACAGGACAGGGAGTACCACCATTCACAGGGACAGAAATAATCATCCTCCTCCTACAGGACAGGGAGTACCATCATCATCCATGGGGACAGAAATCATCATCCTCCTACAGGACAGGGAGTACCATCATCATCCACAAGGACAGAAATAATCATCCTCCTCCTACAGGACAGAAATCATCCACAGGGACAGAAATAATCCTCCTCCTCCTACAGGACAGAAATCATTATCCGCCTCCTCCTATAGGATAGGAAATACCATCATCATCCACAGGGACATAAATCATCATCATCATCCTCCTCCTCCAGGACAGAAATCATCATCCACAGGGACAGAAATCATCATCATCCTCCTCCAGGACAGAAATCATCCTACTCCTATAGGACATAAATCATCCTCCTCCTCCTAAAGGACAGGGAATACCATCATCATCCACAGGGACAGAAATCATCATCCTCCTCCTACAGGACAGAAATCATCATCATCCTTCTTCTCCTCCTACAGGACAGAAATCATCATCATCCTTCTCCTACAGGACGGAAATCATCATCATCATCCTCCTCCTACAGGACAGAAATCATCCTCCTTCTCCTACGGGACAGAAATCATCATTGTCTTCCTCCTACAGGACCGAAATCATCATCCACCGGGACAGAAATCATCATCCTCCTCCTATAATACAGGGAGTACCATCATCCACAGGGATATAAATCATCATCCTCCTACAGGACAGGGAGTACCATCATCCACAGGGATAGAAATCATCATCCTCCTACAGGACAGGGAGTACCATCATCCACAGGGACAGAAATCATCCTCCTCCTACAGGACAGGGAGTACCATCATCCACAGGGACAGAGATCATCCTCCTCCACCTACAGGACAGAAATCATCATCATCATCATCATCCACAGGGACAGAAATCATCATCATCCTCCTCCTCCTACAGGACAGAAATCATCATCCACAGGGACAGAGATCCTCCTCCTCCTCCTCCTCCAGGTCAGAAATCATCATCATCCACAGGGACAGAAATCATCATCCTCCTACAGGACAGGGAGTACCATCATCATCATCCTTCTACAGGACAGGGAGTACCATCATCATCCACAGGGACAGAAATCATCCTCCTCCTACTGGACAGAAATCCTCCTCCTCCTACAGGATAGGGAATACCATGATCATCATCAACAGGGACAGGAATCATCATCATTCTCCTCCTACAGGACAGGGAGTACCATCATCATCCACAGGGACAGAAATCATCATCCTCCTATAGGACAGGGAGGACCATCATCATCCACAGGGACAGAAATCATCCTCCTTCTCCTACAGGACATAAATCATCCTTCTCCACCAGGAAAGAAATCATTATCATCATCCTCCTCCTATAGGACAGGAGTACCATCATCATCCACCGGGACAGAAATCATCATCATCCTGGTGAGCGTGCATACAGGTCATGGCAGTGTGTGGTGAGCGTGCATACAGGTAATGGCAGTGTGTGGTGAGCGTGCATACAGGTCATGGCGGTGTGTGGTGAGCGTGCATACAGGTCATGGCGGTGTGTGGTGAGCGTGCATACAGGTCATGGCGGTGTGTGGTGAGCGTGCATACAGGTCATGGCGGTGTCTGGTGAGCGTGCATACAGGTCATGGCGGTGTATGTTGAGCGTGCATACAGGTCATGGCGGTGTGGTGAGCGTGCATACAGGTCATGGTGGTGTATGGTGAGCGTGCATACAGGTCATGCTGGTGTATGGTGAGCGTGCATACAGGTCATGGCGGTGTATGGTGAGCGTGCATACAGGTCATGGCGGTGTGGTGAGCGTGCATACAGGTCATGGTGGTGTATGGTGAGCGTGCATACAGGTCGTAGCATCACTTGTCCTCTTCTGATTCTCCTTCTCACTCCTCACCTGTCACTGCTCATCTATGGTGAAATGATCGTCTTTCCACTTCCACAAGTATCTTCAGGATCTGTGGAAAGCTGAGTGACAATATGCACCGGACCCCCTGATCACCTGACCCCCCCCATACAGAACATTCACTAATGAGGTCTCTGACTGTGAATAATCCGCCTCATAGCGACAATTAATGGAATGAATTGTTTCGTAAATTCAGTGTCATATGCTCCAACTACCGCCATGTGCAGAATCAGCAACAGCGTCTGCAGAGCATTGCTCCATCTCTACTGAAATACACAGTGATATATCCTGCAGATTATTACACCTCTGACCTCTCTACAGATCTGCAGAACATCGCTCGGTCCACTCTACCTCCTGATACATAGTGATATATCCTGCAGATTATTACACCATTGACCTCTCTACAGATCTGCAGAACATCGCTCTGTCCTCTCTACCTCCTGATACATAGTGATATATCCTGCAGATTATTACACCACTGACCTCTTTATATCTGCAGAACATCGCTCTGTCCTCTCTACCTCCTGATACATAGTGATATATCCTGCAGACTATTACACCTCTGACCTCTCTACAGATCTGCAGAACATCGCTCTGTCCTCTCTACCTCCTGATACATAGTGATATATCCTGCAGATTATTACACCTCTGACCTCTCTACAGATCTGCAGAACATCGCTCTGTCCTCCCTACCTCCTGATACATAGTGATATATCCTGCAGATTATAACACCACTGACCTCTCTACAGATCTGCAGAACATCGCTCTGTCCTCTCTACCTCCTGATACATAGTGATATATCCTGCAGATTATTACACCTCTGACCTCTCTACAGATCTGCAGAACATCGCTCTGTCCTCCCTACCTCCTGATACATAGTGATATATCCTGCAGATTATTACACCACTGACCTCTTTATATCTGCAGAACATCGCTCTGTCCTCTCTACCTCCTGATACATAGTGATATATCCTGCAGACTATTACACCTCTGACCTCTCTACAGATCTGCAGAACATCGCTCTGTCCTCCCTACCTCCTGATACATAGTGATATATCCTGCAGATTATAACACCACTGACCTCTTTATATCTGCAGAACATCGCTCTGTCCTCTCTCCATAAATAGTGGGGTGTATTATACACTGCGGGGGGGAGACCTGATATAACACAATAGAGGGAGGACACATAGGAACGCGTACAGGCTGTATATATATATATATATATATATATATATATATATATATATATATAGTGACTCGGGGGCTGCAGTCACTGGAGATCAGAGATTAAATGGACCCCAGAGCTGACAGTCTGCGTCCCAACCAGGGGCCTCCAGCATGCTGGGAGTTGTAGTTTTGCCACAGATGGAGACCCCCTGGTTAGAAAGCAATGGTCTATAGAGTGGGAGCAGGATCAGCATCATATACCTGTATACCTGCCCTCACCTGAGATGCTATATATATATATATATATATATATATATATATACATACATATACACACATACATACACCTGTATACATCCCTGCACCAGGCAGACAATATACATATATACAGCATAATACACATCTAACATACATATCTATCTATCTCATATCTATCTATCTATCCCATATCTATCTATCTATCTATCTATCTATCTATCCCATATCTATCTATCTCATATCTATCTATCTCATATCTATCTATCTATCTATCTATCTATCTCATATCTATCTATCTATCTATCTATCCCATATCTATCTATCTCATATCTATCTATCTCATATCTATCTATCCATCTATCTATCTATCCCATATCTATCTATCTATCCCATATCTATCTATCTATCTATCCCATATCTATCTATCCCATATCTATCTATCTACATGTCTAGTTATTTGGGGGTATTTGTACTCACCACTCGGAGGAGGCAGACACTCAGTACGGAGCCCTGGACACGTTCATCTTCTTTTTATCCCAGGTCTGAGAATCAATGCAAGTTAGGCTAAGTCTAGTACTGATAGGGCAGGTCCTGGAGATGATGGAGTGCTGGATTAGTGCTGATAGGGCAGGTCCTGGAGATGATTGAGTGCTGGATCTAGTGATGACAGGAGTAGAGATAATGGGGTGCTAGATCTAGTGATGACGGGAGTAGAGATAATGGGGTGCTAGATCTAGTGATGACGGGAGTAGAGATAATGGGGTGCTGGGTCTAGTGATGACAGGAGTAGAGATAATGGGGTGCTAGATCTAGTGATGACGGGAGTAGAGATAATGGGGTGCTAGATCTAATGATGACGGGAGTAGAGATAATGGGGTGCTGGATCTAGTGATGACGGGAGTAGAGATAATGTGGTGCTGGATCTAGTGATGATGGGAGTAGAGATAATGGGGTGCTAGATCTAGTGATGATAGGAGTAGAGATAATGGGGTGCTGGATCTAGTGATGACGGGAGTAGAGATAATGGGGTGCTAGATCTAGTGATGAGAGGAGTAGAGATAATGGGGTGCTGGATCTAGTGATGACGGGAGTAGAGATAATGGGGTGCTGGATCTAGTGATGACGGGAGTAGAGATAATGGGGTGCTGGATCTAGTGATGACGGGAGTAGAGATAATGGGGTGCTGGATCTAGTGATGACAGGAGTAGAGATAATGGGGTGCTAGATCTAGTGATGACGGGAGTAGAGATAACGGGGTGCTGGATCTAGTGATGACGGGAGTAGAGATAATGGGGTGCTGGATCTAGTGATGACGGGAGTAGAGATAATGGGGTGCTGGATCTAGTGATGAGGGGAGTAGAGATAACGGGGTGCTGGATCTATTGATGATGGGAGTAGAGATAATGGGGTGCTGGATCTAGTGATGATGGGAGTAGAGATAATGGGGTGCTGGATCTAGTGATGACGGGAGTAGAGATAATGGGGTGCTAGATCTAGTGATGAGAGGAGTAGAGATAATGGGGTGCTGGATCTAGTGATGACGGGAGTAGAGATAATGGGGTGCTGGATCTAGTGATGACGGGAGTAGAGATAATGGGGTGCTGGATCTAGTGATGACGGGAGTAGAGATAATGGGGTGCTGGATCTAGTGATGACAGGAGTAGAGATAATGGGGTGCTAGATCTAGTGATGACGGGAGTAGAGATAACGGGGTGCTGGATCTAGTGATGACGGGAGTAGAGATAATGGGGTGCTGGATCTAGTGCTGACGGGAGTGGAGATAATGGGGTGCTGGATCTAGTGATGACAGGAGTAGAGATAATGGGGTGCTGGATCTAGTGATGACAGGAGTAGAGATAATGGGGTGCTGGATCTAGTGATGACGGGAGTAGAGATAATGGGGTGCTGGATCTAGTGATGATGGGAGTAGAGATAATGGGGTGCTGGATCTAGTGATGACGGGAGTAGAGATAATGGGGTGCTGGATCTAGTGATGATGGGAGTAGAGATAATGGGGTGCTGGATCTAGTGATGATAGGAGTGGAGATAATGGGGTGCTGGATCTAGTGATGATAGGAGTAGAGATAATGGGGTGCTGGATCTAGTGATGACAGGAGTAGAGATAATGGGGTGCTGGATCTAGTGATGAAGGGAGTAGAGATAATGGGGTGCTGGATCTAGTGATGACGGGAGTAGAGATAATGGGGTGCTGGATCTAGTGATGACGGGAGTAGAGATAATGGGGTGCTGGATCTAGTGATGATAGGAGTAGAGATAATGGGGTGCTGGATCTAGTGATGATGGGAGTAGAGATAATGGGGTGCTGGATCTAGTGATGACGGGAGTAGAGAAAATGAGGAGCTAGATCTAGTGATGAGGGGAGTAGAGATAACGGGGTGCTGGATCTAGTGATGATGGGAGTAGAGATAATGGGGTGCTAGATCTAGTGATGAGGGGAGTAGAGATAACGGGGTGCTGGATCTATTGATGATGGGAGTAGAGATAATGGGGTGCTAGATCTAGTGATGAGGGGAGTAGAGATAACGGGGTGCTGAATCTAGTGATGATGGGAGTAGAGATAATGGGGTGCTGGATCTAGTGATGACGGGAGTAGAGATAATGGGGTGCTGGATCTAGTGATGATGGGAGTAGAGATAACGGGGTGCTGGATCTATTGATGATGGGAGTAGAGATAATGGGGTGCTAGATCTAGTGATGACAGGAGTAGAGATAATGGGGTGCTGGATCTAGTGATGATAGAAGTGGAGATAATGGGGTGCTGGATCTAGTGATGACAGGAGTAGAGATAATGGGGTGCTGGATCTAGTGATGACAGGAGTAGAGATAATGGGGTGCTGGATCTAATGATGACGGGAGTAGAGATAATGGGGTGCTGGATCTAGTGATGATGGGAGTAGAGATAATGGGGTGCTGGATCTAGTGATGACGGGAGTAGAGATAATGGGGTGCTGGATCTAGTGATGATGGGAGTAGAGATAATGGGGTGCTGGATCTAGTGATGACGGGAGTAGAGATAATGGGGTGCTGGATCTAGTGATGATGGGAGTAGAGATAATGGGGTGCTGGATCTAGTGATGATAGGAGTAGAGATAATGGGGTGCTGGATCTAGTGATGACAGGAGTAGAGATAATGGGGTGCTGGATCTAGTGATGACGGGAGTAGAGATAATGGGGTGCTGGATCTAGTGATGATGGGAGTAGAGATAATGGGGTGCTGGATCTAGTGATGATGGGAGTAGAGATAATGGGGTGCTAGATCTAGTGATGATGGGAGTAGAGATAATGGGGTGCTGGATCTAGTGATGATGGGAGTAGAGATAATGGGGTGCTGGATCTAGTGATGATGGGAGTAGAGATAATGGGGTGCTGGATCTAGTGATGAGGGGAGTAGAGATAATGGGGTGCTGGATCTAGTGATGATGGGAGTAGAGATAATGGGGTGCTAGATCTAGTGATGACGGGAGTAGAGATAATGGGGTGCTAGATCTAGTGATGAGGGGAGTAGAGATAATGGGGTGCTAGATCTAGTGATGAGGGGAGTAGAGATAATGGGGTGCTGGATCTAGTGATGATGGGAGTAGAGATAATGGGGTGCTGGATCTAGTGATGATGGGAGTAGAGAATGAAGATTGTGTTCTGGAGATGACGGGGGTGCAGGTTCTCCAAAAGATAATAGGTGCGGGTTCTAGAGAGGATAAGGAATGCAAGGCCTGGAGATGATAGGGCCAGGTGCTAGAGCAGATTATTGCTGCAGATTCTGGAGCAGATGATTGGTATAGGTTTTAGAGCAGTTGATGGGAGCAAGGTCTAGGGCAGAGGAGAAGTGCTGGTTCTAAAGCAGTCGATGGGATCAGGTTCTAGAGCAGGTTCTAGAGCAGACAATGCGTGAAGGTTCTAGTGCATCTGATGAGAGCATGCTCTAGAGATGATAAGTGCACGATCTAGAGCAGATGAGCATGCACATTCCAGAGCAGATTATAAGTGCACATTCCAGAGCAGATGAGGAGTGAAGATTCTAGTGCAAATTATGAGAGCATGTTCTAGAGATGAGGAGTCACATTCTAGAGCAGATGATTATGAGTGCATGTTCTAGTACAGGTCATGTGTGCAGGTTCTAGATCAGATGAGTGCATGTTCTGGTGCAGATAATGCCAGCAGGTTCTAGAGCTGATGATGGCTGCAGATTTGGAAGACTGTGATGGGTTCAGATCCTAGAGGTGATGGGTGCAGGTTTTGGAGATTAAAGAGTGTAGATGGAGATGATAAGGTGGTTTTGGGGTGCACCCTGCGGTTGGTGTCCTGTGATGGGCTCCAGCTTTGTGGGTCCTGAAGGTTTTGTAGCTGATTTTAGGGCACAGTCCAGAGGAGAAGTGCAGGTCTGGATAGCTTTTCCTCCTGGCACTGCCCGCTCTGTGGTGCCATCTACACTGATGCTTACAGGAGGATGTAGCAGAGCTGTATGGGATTAGAGGGGGTGTCTTAGTCGTCTGGTAACGTCGTGCCGCCGGAGCCCGCTGGGTGATCCTCAGTGCCAAAGAGCGGGAACAGATGCAGCTTTAGAGATGTTCAGTTCATGTCTGGACTGAGAGACAAGTAATCCTGAGATTCTCCGGAGATGCCAGCCTGTGGGGCAGGGGAGGCCGTCTTGAGATGCCAGGCTGTGAGGCGGGGGGAGGGTGGCAGAGATGCCAGGCTGTTAGGGGAGGGGGTGATGAGCCGCAGGGGGAGATTCCAGCCTGAGCAGAGAGATGGAGTCACATGGAGCTTCTGCCACAGTCTCTGCTCCTCTATGGGAACAGATCTCGAATTAACCCCGTCCTGACCGTACAGACACACAGAGAACGCGCCATTCAAAGCATGCGCCAAAATTATCAGTCCACTGTGCCAAATAATTAACACTGGTGCGGGAAAAGATGTGAGACATCTAGAGCTCTGGACTACGGTCAGATGTTACAGGAATGTACAGCAAGGAGAGACAGTCTACTGTACAGCAGATAATACAGGAATGTACAGCATGGAGAGACAGTCTACTGTACAGCAGATAATACAGGAGTGTACAGCATGGAGAGACAGTCTACTGTACAGGAGATAATACAGGAATGTACAGCAAGGAGAGACAGTCTACTGTACAGCATGGAGAGACAGTCTCCTGTACAGCAGATAATACAGGAATGTACAGCAAGGAGACAGTCTACTGTACAGCAGATAATATAGGAATGTACAGCATGGAGAGACAGTCTACTGTACAGGAGATAATACAGGAATGTACAGCATGGAGAGACAGTCTACTGTACAGCATGGAGAGACAGTCTACTGTACAGCAGATCATACAGGAATGTACAGTATGGAGAGACAGTCTACTGTACAGCATGGAGAGACAGTCTACTGTACAGCAGATAATACAGGAATGTACAGCATGGAGAGACAGTCTACTGTACAGCAGATAATACAGGAATGTACAGCATGGAGAGACAGTTTACTGTACAGCAGATAATACAGGAATGTACAGCATGGAGAGACAGTCTACTGTACAGCATGGAGAGACAGTCTACTGTACAGCAGATCATACAGGTCTACTGTACAGTAGACTGTCTCTCCATGCTGTACATTCCTGTATTATCTGCTGTACAGTAGACTGTCTCTCCTTGCTGTACATTCCTGTATTATCTCCTGTACAGTAGACTGTCTCTCCATGCTGTACATTCCTGTATGATCTGCTGTACAGTAGACTGTCTCTCCTTGCTGTACATTCCTGTATGATCTGCTGTACAGTAGACTGTCTCTCCATGCTGTACATTCCTGTATTATCTGCTGTACAGTAGACTGTCTCTCCATGCTGTACATTCCTGTATTATCTCCTGTACAGTAGACTGTCTCTCCATGCTGTACATTCCTGTATTATCTGCTGTACAGTAGACTCTCTCCATACTGTACATTCCTGTATTATCTCCTGTACAGTAGACTGTCTCTCCATGCTGTACATTCCTGTATTATCTGCTGTACAGTAGACTGTCTCTCCATACTGTACATTCCTGTATGATCTGCTGTACAGTAGACTGTCTCTCCATGCTGTACATTCCTGTATGATCTGCTGTACAGTAGACTGTCTCTCCATACTGTACATTCCTGTATTATCTGCTGTACAGTAGACTGTCTCTCCATGCTGTACATTCCTGTATTATCTCCTGTACAGTAGACTGTCTCTCCATGCTGTACATTCCTGTATTATCTGCTGTACAGTAGACTGTCTCTCCATGCTGTACATTCCTGTATTATCTCCTGTACAGTAGACTGTCTCTCCATGCTGTACATTCCTGTATTATCTGCTGTACAGTAGACTGTCTCTCCATGCTGTACATTCTTGTATTATCTCCTGTACAGTAGACTGTCTCTCCATGCTGTACATTCCTGTATTATCTCCTGTACAGTAGACTGTCTATCCATGCTGTACAGTAGACTGTCTCTCCATGCTGTACATTCCTGTATTATCTGCTGTACAGTAGACTGTCTCTCCATGCTGTATATTCCTGTATTATCTGCTGTACAGTAGACTGTCTCTCCATGCTGTACAGTAGACTGTCTCTCCATGCTGTACATTCCTGTATGATATGCTGTACAGTAGACTGTCTCTCCATGCTGTACATTCCTGTATTTGCTCTACAGTAGACTCTCTCCATGCTGTACATTCCTGTATTATCTGCTGTACAGTAGACTGTCTCTCCATGCTGTACATTCCTGTATTATCTGCTGTACAGTAGACTGTCTCTCCATGCTGTACATTCCTGTATTATCTGCTGTATAGTAGACTGTCTCTCCATGCTGTACATTCCTGTATGATCTGCTGTACAGTAGACTGTCTCTCCATGCTGTACATTCCTGTATTATCTGCTGTACAGTAGACTGTCTCTCCATGCTGTACATTCCTGTATTATCTCCTGTACAGTAGACTGTCTCTCCATGCTGTACATTCCTGTATTATCTCCTGTACAGTAGACTGTGTCTCCATGCTGTACATTCCTGTATTATCTGCTGTACAGTAGACTTTCTCTCCATGCTGTATATTCCTGTATTATCTACTGTACAGTAGACTGTCTCTCCATGCTGTACATTCCTGTATTATCTCCTGTACAGTAGACTGTCTCTCCATGCTGTACAGTAGACTGTCTCTCCATACTGTACATTCCTGTATGATCTGCTGTATAGTAGACTGTCTCTCCATGCTGTACAGTAGACTGTCTCCCCATGCTGTACATTCCTGTATTATCTGCTATATAGTAGACTGTCTCTCCATGCTGTACAGTAGACTGTCTCTCCATACTGTACATTCCTGTATTATCTGCTGTACAGTAGACTGTCTCTCCATACTGTACATTCCTGTATGATCTGCTGTATAGTAGACTGTCTCTCCATGCTGTACAGTAGACTGTCTCTCCATACTGTACATTCCTGTATTATCTGCTGTACAGTAGACTGTCTCTCCATGCTGTACATTCCTGTATTATCTGCTGTACAGTAGACTGTCTCTCCATGCTGTACATTCCTGTATTATCTCCTGTACGGTAGACTGTCTCTCCATGCTGTACAGTAGACTGTCTCTCCATGCTGTATATTCCTGTATGATCTGCTGTACAGTAGACTGTCTCTCCATGCTGTACATTCCTGTATTATCTCCTGTACAGTAGACTGTCTGTCCATGCTGTACATTCCTGTATTATCTGCTGTACAGTAGACTGTCTCTCCATGCTGTACATTCCTATATTATCTGCTGTACAGTAGACTGTCTCTCCATGCTGTACATTCCTGTATTATCTCCTGTACATTAGACTGTCTCTCCATGCAGATCATACAGGAATGTACAGCATGGAGAGACAGTCTACTGTACAGCAGATAATATAGGAATGTACAGCAAGGAGAGACAGTCTACTGTACAGCAGATAATACAGGTATGTACAGCATGGAGAGACAGTCTACTGTACAGGAGATAATACAGGAATGTACAGCATGGAGAGACAGTCTACTGTACAGCAGATCATACAGGAATGTACAGCATGGAGAGACAGTCTACTGTACAGCAGATAATACAGGAATGTACAGCATGAAGAGACAGTCTACTGTACAGCAGATAATACAGGAATGTACAGCATGGAGAGACAGTCTACTGTACAGCATGGAGAGGCAGTCTACTGTACAGGAGATAATACAGGAATGTACAGCATGGAGAGACAGTCTACTGTACAGGAGATAATACAGGAATGTACAGCATGGAGAGACAGTCTACTGTACAGCAGATAATATAGGAATGTACAGCATGGAGAGACAGTCTACTGTACAGGAGATAATACAGGAATGTACAGCATGGAGAGACAGTCTACTGTACAGCACGGAGAGACAGTCTACTGTACAGGAGATAATACAGGAATGTACAGCATGGAGAGACAGTCTACTGTACAGGAGATAATACAGGAATGTGCAGCATGTAGAGACAGTCTACTGTACAGGAGATAATACAGGAATGTACAGCATGGAGAGACAGTCTACTGTACAGGAGATAATACAGGAATGTACAGCATGGAGAGACAGTCTACTGTACAGCAGATAATACAGGAATGTACAGTATGGAGAGACAGTCTACTGTACAGCAGATAATACAGGAATGTACAGCATGGAGAGACAGTCTACTGTACAGGAGATAATACAGGAATGTACAGCATGGAGAGACAGTCTACTGTACAGGAGATAATACAGGAATGTACAGCATGGAGAGACAGTCTACTGTACAGGAGATAATACAGGAATGTACAGCATGGAGAGACAGTCTACTGTACAGGAGATAATACAGGAATGTACAGCATGGAGAGACAGTCTACTGTACAGGAGATAATACAGGAATGTACAGCAAGGAGAGACAGTCTACTGTACAGGAGATAATACATGAATGTGCAGCATGGAGAGACAGTCTACTGTACAGCAGATAATACAGGAATATACAGCATGGAGAGACAGTCTACTGTACAGCAGATAATACAGGAATGTACAGCATGGAGAGACAGTCTACTGTACAGCAGATAATACAGGAATGTACAGTATGGAGAGACAGTCTACTGTACAGCAGATAATACAGGAATGTACAGCATGGAGAGACAGTCTACTGTACAGCAGATAATACAGGGATGTACAGTATGGAGAGACAGTCTACTGTACAGCAGATAATACAGGAATGTACAGCATGGAGAGACAGTCTACTGTACAGCAGATAATACAGGAATGTACAGCATGGAGAGACAGTCTACTATACAGCAGATAATACAGGAATGTACAGCATGGAGAGACAGTCTACTGTACAGCAGATAATACAGGAATTTATAGCATGGAGAGACAGTCTACTGTACAGCAGATAATACAGGAATGTACAGCATGGAGAGACAGTCTACTGTACAGCAGATAATACAGGAATGTACAGCATGGAGAGACAGTCTACTGTACAGCAGATAATACAGGAATGTACAGTATGGAGAGACAGTCTACTGTACAGCAGATAATACAGGAATGTACAGCATGGAGAGACAGTCTACTGTACAGCAGATAATACAGGAATGTACAGCATAGAGAGACAGTCTACTGTACAGCATGGAGAGACAGTCTACTGTACAGCAGATAATACAGGAATGTACAGCATGGAGAGACAGTCTACTGTACAGCAGATAATACAGGAATGTACAGCATGGAGAGACAGTCTACTGTACAGGAGATAATACAGAAATGTACAGCATGGAGAGACAGTCTACTGTACAGCAGATAATACAGGAATGTACAGTATGGAGAGACAGTCTACTGTACAGCAGATAATACAGGAATGTACAGCATGGAGAGACAGTCTACTGTACAGCAGATAATACAGGAATGTACAGCAAGGAGAGACAGTCTACTGTACAGCAGATAATACAGGGATGTACAGCAAGGAGAGACAGTCTACTGTACAGCAGATAATACAGGAATGTACAGTATGGAGAGACAGTCTACTGTACAGGAGATAATACAGGAGTGTACAGCATGGAGAGAGTCTACTGTACAGCAGATAATACAGGAATGTACAGCATGGAGAGACAGTCTACTGTACAGCAGATAATACAGGAATGTACAGCATGGAGAGACAGTCTACTGTACAGCAGATAATACAGGAATGTACAGCATGGAGAGACAGTCTCCTGTACAGCATGGAGAGACAGTCTACTGTACAGGAGATAATACAGGAATGTACAGCATGGAGAGACAGTCTACTGTACAGCATGGAGAGACAGTCTACTGTACAGGAGATAATACAGAAATGTACAGCATGGAGAGACAGTCTACTGTACAGCAGATAATACAGGAATGTACAGTATGGAGAGACAGTCTACTGTACAGCAGATAATACAGGAATGTACAGCATGGAGAGACAGTCTACTGTACAGCAGATAATACAGGAATGTACAGCAAGGAGAGACAGTCTACTGTACAGCAGATAATACAGGAATGTACAGCAAGGAGAGACAGTCTACTGTACAGCAGATAATACAGGAATGTACAGCATGGAGAGACAGTCTACTGTACAGGAGATAATACAGGAATGTACAGCATGGAGAGACAGTCTCCTGTACAGCATGGAGAGACAGTCTACTGTACAGGAGATAATACAGGAATGTACAGCATGGAGAGACAGTCTACTGTACAGCAGATAATACAGGAATGTACAGTATGGAGAGACAGTCTACTGTACAGCAGATAATACAGGAATGTACAGCATGGAGAGACAGTCTACTGTACAGCATGGAGAGACAGTCTACTGTACAGGAGATAATACAGGAATGTACAGCATGGAGAGACAGTCTACTGTACAGCATGGAGAGACAGTCTACTGTACAGGAGATAATACAGAAATGTACAGCATGGAGAGACAGTCTACTGTACAGCAGATAATACAGGAATGTACAGCATGGAGAGACAGTCTACTGTACAGCAGATAATACAGGAATGTACAGCATGGAGAGACAGTCTACTGTACAGGAGATAATACAGGAATGTACAGAATGGAGAGACAGTCTACTGTACAGCATGGAGAGACAGTCTACTGTACAGGAGATAATACAGAAATGTACAGCATGGAGAGACAGTCTACTGTACAGCAGATAATACAGGAATGTACAGCATGGAGAGACAGTCTACTGTACAGCAGATAATACAGGAATGTACAGCATGGAGAGACAGTCTCCTGTACAGCAGATAATACAGGAATGTACAGCATGGAGAGACAGTCTACTGTACAGCAGATAATACAGGAATATACAGCATGGAGAGACAGTCTACTGTACAGGAGATAATACAGGAATGTACAGCATGGAGAGACAGTCTACTGTACAGCAGATAATACAGGAATGTACAGCATGGAGAGACAGTCTACTGTACAGCAGATAATACAGGAATGTACAGCATGGAGAGACAGTCTACTGTACAGCAGATAATACAAGTCTGTCCATGCCTCACCCTAATTCTCCCGTCAGGATGGAGGTGAGCTTCCTGTTCATGTCATGTGACGGCTTCATGTTATAATTATCCTAATTGAACTAATTACAATCGGTGCAAAGAGCGCTCCCCTCCCCCACCCCCTAAATCACACAACATTTTATCACGAGGGGTAACCCCCCCCCCCCCAAAGACCCAACTGGTCTGCGCATCCCCCAGGATATGACTCAGCATTGTTTTCTGATTTGATGTGATGTCACATGACAGTTATTGTGGGTCATGTTGCCCCCGAGGTTGATGTCCACAATGTTAGGGCCCCTATGGCCTCTGCCGCAATCTCACAGGCTGCGGTACAGGCCCCTCCTCTCTGCACACACTTAGCAGATCTCTTGTTTTCTTCGCCGCCGTTCCGTAATTATGGGAGTCATTTACACATTTCAGGATCATTAGGAATTTCACATAACA
Source organism: Hyla sarda (assembly GCF_029499605.1). Taxonomy (NCBI): domain Eukaryota; kingdom Metazoa; phylum Chordata; class Amphibia; order Anura; family Hylidae; genus Hyla; species Hyla sarda. The sequence goes on along the minus strand of NC_079198.1, from coordinate 4,869,896 downwards.
GCTGCCAGAAACAGGAACCGCGAGGAAGGAGGCTCCGGGAGATGTTGGCGCCCCTGAAAGTATTTCTCACAGGAAAGGATTGCAGTAACACAGGTTTATTCCCTTTGTGTATATATATTTAGATCTCCTCTCCTCTGTGTATATATATATATATATATATATATATATATAGATCTCCTCTCCTCTGTGTATATATATATATATAGATCTCCTCTCCTCTGTATATATATATATATATAGATCTCCTCTCCTCTGTATATATATATATATATAGATCTCCTCTCCTCTGTGTATATATATATATATATAGATCTCCTCTCCTCTGTATATATATATAGATCTCCTCTCCTCTGTATATATATATATTGTTACGCCGAGCGCTCCGGGTCCCCGCTCCTCCCCGGAGCGCTCGCTACACTCCTCTCACTGCAGCGCTCCGGTCGGTTCCACGGACCCGGGGCGCTGCGATACCGCCTCTGGCCGGGATGCGATTCGCGATGCGGGTAGCGCCCGCTCGCGATGCGCACCCCGGCTCCCGTACCTGACTCGCTCTCCGTCAGTTCTGTCCCGGCGCGCGCGGCCCCGCTCCCTAGGGCGCGCGCGCGCCGGGTCTTTGCGATTTAAAGGGCCACTGCGCCGCTGATTGGCGCAGTGGTTCCAATTAGTGTTTACACCTGTGCACTTCCCTATATCACCTCACTTCCCCTTCACTCCCTCGCCGGATCTTGTTGCCTTAGTGCCAGTGAAAGCGTTTCCTTGTGTGTTCCTAGCCTGTGTTCCAGACCTCCTGCCGTTGCCCCTGACTACGATCCTTGCTGCCTGCCCCGACCTTCTGCTACGTCCGACCTTGCTTCTGTCTACTCCCTTGTACCGCGCCTATCTTCAGCAGCCAGAGAGGTTGAGCCGTTGCTAGGGGATACGACCTGGTCACTACCGCCGCAGCAAGACCATCCCGCTTTGCGGCGGGCTCTGGTGAAAACCAGTAGTGACTTAGAACCGATCCTCTAGCACGGTCCACGCCAATCCCTCTCTGGCACAGAGGATCCACTACCTGCCAGCCGGCATCGTGACAGTAGATCCGGCCATGGATCCCGCTGAAGTTCCTCTGCCAGTTGTCGCTGACCTCACCACGGTGGTCGCCCAGCAGTCACAACAGATAGCGCAACAAGGCCAACAGCTGTCTCAACTGACTGTTATGCTACAACAGTTACTACCACAGCTCCAGCAACCATCTCCTCCGCCAGCTCCTGTACCTCCTCCGCAGCGAGTGGCCGCTTCTGGACTACGACTATCCTTGCCGGATAAATTTGATGGGGACTCTAAGCTTTGCCGTGGCTTCCTTTCCCAATGTTCATTACACTTGGAGATGATGTCGGACCAGTTCCCCACTGAAAGGTCTAAGGTGGCTTTCGTAGTCAGCCTGCTGTCTGGAAAAGCCCTGGCTTGGGCCACACCGCTCTGGGACCGCAATGACCCCGTCACTGCCTCTGTACACTCCTTCTTCTCGGAAATTCGAAGTGTCTTTGAGGAACCTGCCCGAGCCTCTTCTGCTGAGACTGCCCTGTTGAACCTGGTCCAGGGTAATTCTTCCGTTGGCGAGTATGCCGTACAATTCCGTACTCTTGCTTCTGAATTATCCTGGAACAATGAGGCCCTCTGCGCGACCTTTAAAAAAGGCCTATCCAGCAACATTAAAGATGTTCTGGCCGCACGAGAAATACCTGCTAATCTTCATGAACTTATTCACCTAGCCACTCGCATTGACATGCGTTTTTCCGAAAGGCGTCAGGAGCTCCGCCAAGATATGGACTCTGTTCGCACGAGGCGTTTCCTCTCCTCGGCTCCTCTCTCCTCTGGTTCCCTGCAATCTGTTCCTGTGCCTCCCGCCGTGGAGGCTATGCAGGTCGACCGGTCTCGCCTGACATCTCAAGAGAGGACACGACGCCGCATGGAGAACCTCTGCCTGTACTGTGCTAGTACCGAACACTTCCTGAGGGATTGTCCTATCCGCCCTCCCCGCCTGGAAAGACGTACCCTGACTCCGCACAAAGGTGAGACAATCCTTGATGTCCACTCTGCTTCTCCACGTCTTACTGTGCCTGTGCGGATGTCTGCCTCTGCCTTCTCCTTCTCTTCTGTGGCCTTCTTGGACTCTGGATCTGCAGGAAATTTTATTTTGGCCTCTCTCGTCAACAGGTTCAACATCCCAGTGACCAGTCTCACCAGACCCCTTTACATCAATTGTATAAACAATGAAAGATTGAACTGTTCCATACGTTTCCGCACGGAGCCCCTTCTAATGAGCATCGGATCTCATCACGAGAGGATTGAACTTTTGGTCCTCCCCAATTGCACCTCGGAAATTCTCCTTGGACTTCCTTGGCTTCAACTTCATTCCCCAACCCTGGATTGGTCCACTGGGGAGATCAAGAGTTGGGGGCCCTCTTGTTCCAAGGACTGTCTAAAACCGGTTCCCAGTAACCCTTGCCGTAACTCTGTGCTTCCTCCAGTAACCGGTCTCCCTAAGGCCTATATGGACTTCGCGGATGTTTTCTGCAAAAAACAAGCGGAGACTCTACCTCCTCACAGGCCTTATGATTGTCCTATCGACCTCCTCCCGGGCACTACTCCACCCCGGGGCAGAATTTATCCTCTCTCTGCCCCAGAGACTCTTGCCATGTCTGAATACGTCCAGGAGAATCTAAAAAAGGGCTTTATCCGTAAATCCTCCTCTCCTGCCGGAGCCGGATTTTTCTTTGTGTCCAAAAAAGATGGCTCTCTACGTCCTTGCATTGACTACCGCGGACTTAATAAAATCACGGTTAAGAACCGCTACCCCTTACCCCTCATCTCTGAACTCTTTGATCGCCTCCAAGGTGCCCACATCTTTACTAAATTGGACTTAAGAGGCGCCTATAACCTCATCCGCATCAGAGAGGGGGATGAGTGGAAAACAGCATTTAACACCAGAGATGGACACTTTGAGTATCTGGTCATGCCCTTTGGCCTGTGCAACGCCCCTGCTGTCTTCCAAGACTTTGTTAATGAAATTTTTCGTGATCTGTTATACTCCTGTGTTGTTGTATATCTTGATGATATCCTAATTTTTTCGGCCAATCTAGAAGAACACCGCCAGCATGTCCGTATGGTTCTTCAGAGACTTCGTGACAATCAACTCTATGCTAAAATTGAGAAATGTCTGTTTGAATGCCGATCTCTTCCTTTTCTAGGATACTTGGTCTCTGGCCAGGGACTACAAATGGATCCAGATAAACTCTCTGCCGTCTTAGATTGGCCACGCCCCTCCGGACTCCGTGCCATCCAACGTTTTTTGGGGTTCGCCAATTATTACAGGCAATTTATTCCACATTTTTCTACCATTGTGGCTCCTATTGTGGCTTTAACCAAAAAAAATGCCGATCCCAAGTCTTGGCCTCCTCAAGCGGAAGACGCCTTTAAACGACTCAAGTCTGCCTTCTCTTCGGCTCCCGTGCTCTCCAGACCTGACCCATCTAAACCCTTCCTATTGGAGGTTGATGCCTCCTCAGTGGGAGCTGGAGCTGTCCTTCTACAAAAAAACTCTTCCGGGCATGCTGTTACTTGTGGGTTTTTTTCTAGGACCTTCTCTCCGGCGGAGAGGAACTACTCCATCGGGGATCGAGAGCTTCTAGCCATTAAATTAGCACTTGAGGAATGGAGGCATCTGCTGGAGGGATCAAGATTTCCAGTTATTATTTACACCGATCACAAGAACCTCTCATACCTCGAGTCTGCCCAACGACTGAATCCTCGTCAGGCCAGGTGGTCTCTGTTCTTTGCCCGATTTAATTTTGAAATTCACTTTCGGCCTGCTGATAAGAACATTAGGGCCGATGCTCTCTCTCGTTCCTCAGATGCTTCTGAAATTGAACTCTCTCCTCAACACATCATTCCTCCTGACTGCCTGATTTCCACTTCTCCAGCCTCCATCAGGCAAACTCCTCCAGGAAAGACCTTTGTTTCTCCACGCCAACGCCTCGGAATCCTCAAATGGGGTCACTCCTCCCATCTCGCAGGTCATGCGGGCATCAAGAAATCTGTGCAACTCATCTCTCGCTTCTATTGGTGGCCGACTCTAGAGACTGATGTGGTGGACTTTGTGCGAGCCTGCACTATCTGTGCCCGGGATAAGACTCCTCGCCAGAAGCCCGCTGGTTTTCTTCTTCCTCTGCCTGTTCCCGAACAACCTTGGTCTCTGATTGGTATGGATTTTATTACTGACTTACCCCCATCCCATGGCAACACTGTTATTTGGGTGGTCGTTGATCGATTCTCCAAAATGGCACATTTCATCCCTCTTCCTGGTCTTCCTTCAGCGCCTCAGTTGGCTAAACAATTTTTTGTACACATTTTTCGTCTTCACGGGTTGCCTACGCAGATCGTCTCGGATAGAGGCGTCCAATTTGTGTCTAAATTCTGGAGGGCTCTCTGTAAACAACTCAAGATTAAATTAAATTTTTCTTCTGCATACCATCCTCAATCCAATGGACAAGTAGAAAGAATTAACCAGATCTTGGGTGACTATTTACGACATTTTGTTTCCTCCCGCCAGGATGACTGGGCAGATCTTCTACCTTGGGCCGAATTCTCGTATAATTTCAGAATCTCTGAATCTTCCTCCAAATCCCCGTTTTTCGTGGTGTACGGCCGTCACCCTCTTCCCCCCCTCCCTACCCCCTTGCCCTCTGGTCTGCCCGCTGTGGATGAAATTTCTCGTGATCTCTCCATCATATGGAGAGAGACCCAAAATTCTCTCTTACAGGCTTCTTCACGCATGAAGAGATTCGCGGATAAGAAAAGAAGAGCTCCTCCCATTTTTTCCCCTGGAGACAAGGTATGGCTCTCCGCCAAATATGTCCGCTTCCGTGTCCCTAGCTATAAGTTGGGACCACGCTATCTTGGTCCTTTCAAGATTTTGCGCCAGATTAATCCTGTCTCTTACAAACTTCTTCTTCCTCCTTCTCTTCGTATTCCTAATGCCTTTCATGTTTCTCTTCTTAAACCACTTATCATTAACCGTTTCTCTCCCAAATCTGTTCCCCCCACTCCTGTCTCCGGCTCCTCGGACATCTTCTCCGTCAAGGAAATTTTAGCATCTAAAAAGGTCAGAGGGAAAACCTTCTTTTTAGTGGATTGGGAGGGTTGTGGTCCAGAAGAGAGGTCCTGGGAACCTGAGGACAATATCCTGGACAAAAGTCTGGTCCTCAGGTTCTCAGGCTCCAAGAAGAGGGGGAGACCCAAGGGGGGGGGTACTGTTACGCCGAGCGCTCCGGGTCCCCGCTCCTCCCCGGAGCGCTCGCTACACTCCTCTCACTGCAGCGCTCCGGTCGGTTCCACGGACCCGGGGCGCTGCGATACCGCCTCTGGCCGGGATGCGATTCGCGATGCGGGTAGCGCCCGCTCGCGATGCGCACCCCGGCTCCCGTACCTGACTCGCTCTCCGTCAGTTCTGTCCCGGCGCGCGCGGCCCCGCTCCCTAGGGCGCGCGCGCGCCGGGTCTTTGCGATTTAAAGGGCCACTGCGCCGCTGATTGGCGCAGTGGTTCCAATTAGTGTTTACACCTGTGCACTTCCCTATATCACCTCACTTCCCCTTCACTCCCTCGCCGGATCTTGTTGCCTTAGTGCCAGTGAAAGCGTTTCCTTGTGTGTTCCTAGCCTGTGTTCCAGACCTCCTGCCGTTGCCCCTGACTACGATCCTTGCTGCCTGCCCCGACCTTCTGCTACGTCCGACCTTGCTTCTGTCTACTCCCTTGTACCGCGCCTATCTTCAGCAGCCAGAGAGGTTGAGCCGTTGCTAGGGGATACGACCTGGTCACTACCGCCGCAGCAAGACCATCCCGCTTTGCGGCGGGCTCTGGTGAAAACCAGTAGTGACTTAGAACCGATCCTCTAGCACGGTCCACGCCAATCCCTCTCTGGCACAGAGGATCCACTACCTGCCAGCCGGCATCGTGACATATATATTGCAGTAACACATGTTTTGCTATACACATGTTTATTCCCTTTGTGTGTATATATATATAGATCTCCTCTCCTCTGTGTATATATATATATATAGATCTCCTCTCCTCTTTATATATGTATATATAGATCTCCTCTCCTCTGTATATATATATATAGATCTCCTCTCCTCTGTATATATATATATATATAGATCTCCTCTCCTCTGTATATATATATATATAGATCTCCTCTCCTCTTTATATATGTATATATAGATCTCCTCTCCTCTGTATATATATATATTGCAGTAACACAGGTTTTGCTATACACATGTTTATTCCCTTTGTGTATATATATATATAGATCTCCTCTCCTCTGTGTGTATATATATATATATATATATATATATATATATAGATCTCCTCTCCTCTGTGTATATATATATAGATCTCCTCTCCTCTGTATATATATATATAGATCTCCTCTCCTCTGTATGTATATATATATATATATATATATATATAGATCTCCTCTCCTCTGTATATATATATATATATATATATATATAGATCTCCTCTCCTCTGTATATATATATAGATCTCCTCTCCTCTGTATATATATATAGATCTCCTCTCCTCTGTATATATATATATAGATCTCCTCTCCTCTGTATATATATATATTGCAGTAACACATGTTTTGCTATACACATGTTTATTCCCTTGGTGTATATATATAGATCTCCTCTCCTCTGTGTATATATATATATATATATATATATATATATATATATAGATCTCCTCTCCTCTGTATATATATATATATATATATATATAGATCTCCTCTCCTCTGTATATATATATATAGATCTCCTCTCCTCTGTGTATATATATATATATATAGATCTCCTCTCCTCTGTATATATATATATATATATATATATAGATCTCCTCTCCTCTGTATATATATATATATATATATATATATATATAGATCTCCTCTCCTCTGTATATATATATATATATATATATAGATCTCCTCTCCTCTGTATATATATATATATATATATAGATCTCCTCTCCTCTGTGTATATATATATATATAGATATCCTCTCCTCTGTATATAAATATATATATATATATATATATATATAGATCTCCTCTCCTCTGTATATATATATAGATCTCCTCTCCTCTGTGTATATATATATATATAGATCTCCTCTCCTCTGTATATATATATATATATAGATCTCCTCTCCTCTGTATATATATATATTGCAGTAACACAGGTTTTGCTATACACATGTTTATTCCCTTTGTGTATATATATATATATATATATATATATATATATATATATAGATCTCCTCTCCTCTGTATATATATATATAGATCTCCTCTCCTCTGTATATATATATATATATATATATATATAGATCTCCTCTCCTCTGTGTATATATATATATATATAGATCTCCTCTCCTCTGTATATATATATATATATATATATCTCCTCTCCTCTGTATATATATATATATAGATCTCCTCTCCTCTGTATATATATATATATATATATCTCCTCTCCTCTGTATATATATATATATAGATCTCCTCTCCTCTGTATATATATATATATATATATATATATATATATATAGATCTCCTCTCCTCTGTATATATATATTGCAGTAACACAGGTTTTGCTATACACATGTTTATTCCCTTTGTGAGTATTGGAACTAAACCAAAAAAGCAGGAAAAAAAGCAAATTGGACATAATGTCACCAAACTCCAAAAATGGTCCGGACAAAATTATTGGCCCCTCTCAAAATTGTGGATGAATAAGATTGTTTCCAGCCTGTGATGCTCCTTTATACTCACCTGGGGCAAGTAACAATAAGTAAGTGAGCAATATAAAAATCACACCTGAAAGCAGATAAAAAGGAGAGAAGTTCACTTAGTCTTTGCATTGTGTGTCTGTGTGTGTCACACTAAGCATGGACAACAGAAAGAAGAGAAGAGAACTGTCTGAGGACTTGGGAACCAAAATTGTGGAAAAATATCAACAATCTCAAGGTTACAAGTCCATCTCCAGAGATCTAGATTTGTCTTTGTCCACAGTGCGAAACATTATCAAGAAGATTACACCCCATGGCACTGTAGATAATCTCCCTGGGCATGGACGGAAGAGAAAAATTAATGAAAGGTGTCAATGCAGGATAGTCCGGATGGTGGATAAGCAGCCCCAAACAAGTTCCAAAGATATTCAAGCTGTCCTGCAGGCTCAGGGAGCATCAGAGTCAGCGCAAACTATCCATTCACATTTAAATGAAATGAAACGCTCTGGAGGAGACCCAGGAGGACCCCACTATGGAGGAGACCCAGGAGGACCCCACTATGGAGGAGACCCAGGAGGACCCCACTATGGAGAAGACCCAGGAGGACCCCACTATGGAGGAGACCCAGGAGGACCCCACTATGGAGGAGACCCAGGAGGACCCCACTATGGAGGAGACCCAGGAGGACCCCACTATGGAGGAGACCCAGGAGTACCCCACTATGGAGGAGACCCAGGAGGACCCCGCTATGGAGGCGACCCAGGAGGACCCCGCTATGGAGGCGACCCAGGAGGACCCCGCTATGGAGGAGACCCAGGAGGACCCCGCTATGGAGGAGACCCAGGAGGACCCCGCTATGGAGGAGACCCAGGAGGACCCCGCTATGGAGGAGACCCAGGAGGACCCCACTATGGAGGAGACCCAGGAGGACCCCACTATGGAGGAGACCCAGGAGGACCCCACTATGGAGGAGACCCAGGAGGACCCAGCTATGGAGGAGACCCAGGAGGACCCCACTATGGAGGAGACCCAGGAGGACCCCACTATGGAGGAGACCCAGGAGGACCCCACTATGGAGGAGACCCAGGAGGGACCCCACTATGGAGGAGACCCAGGAGGACCCCACTATGGAGGAGACCCAGGAGGACCCCGCTATGGAGGAGACCCAGGAGGACCCCACTATGGAGGAGACCCAGGAGGACCCCACTGCTGACACAGACAGAAAAAAGCAAGATTACATTTTACCAAAATGAACTTGAGTAACCAAAATCCTTCTGGGAAAACGCACTGTACAGCCCAGTGTCAGAAAGCTGGGTTTGTGTCTGAGATCTTGGGTCTTCCAGCAGGACAATGACCCCAAACATACGTCAAAAAGCCCCAGAAATGGATGACAACAAATCGCTGGAGAGTTCTGAAGTGTCAGCAATGAGTCCAGATCTAAATCCCATTGATCACCTGTGGAGAGATCTTATAATTACTGTTGGGAAAAGGCGCCGTCCAATAAGAGACCGGGAGCAGTTTGTAAAGGAAGAGTGGTCCAGCATTCCGACTGAGAGGTGTAAGAAGCTTATTGATGGTTATAGGAAGACACTGATTTCACTTATTTTTTCCAAAGGGTGTGCAACCAAATATTAAGTTAAGGTGCCAATAATTTTGTCCAGACCATTTTTGGAGTTTGGTGACATTAGGTCTAATTTGCTTTTTTCCTCCTTTTTTGGTTTAGTTCCAATACACACAAAGGGAATAAACATGTGTATAGCAAAACATGTGTTACTGCAATATATATATATATACAGAGGAGAGGAGATCTATATATATATACAGAGGAGAGGAGATCTATATATATATATATACAGAGGAGAGGAGATCTATATATATATATACAGAGGAGAGGAGATCTATATATATATATACAGAGGAGAGGAGATCTATATATACATACAGAGGAGAGGAGATCTATATATATATACAGAGGAGAGGAGATCTATATATATATATATATATATATATATATATATATATATACACAGAGGAGAGGAGATCTATATATATATACAGAGGAGAGGAGATCTATATATATACACAGAGGAGAGGAGATCTATATATATATATATATATATATATATATATATATATATATACACAGAGGAGAGGATATATATATATATATATATATATATATATACACAGAGGAGAGGAGATCTATATATATATACAGAGGAGAGGAGATCTATATATATATACATACAGAGGAGAGGAGATCTATATATATATACAGAGGAGAGGAGATCTATATATATATATACAGAGGAGAGGAGATCTATATATATATATATATACAGAGGAGAGGAGATCTATATATATATATATACAGAGGAGAGGAGATCTATATATATATATATATATATATATACACACAGAGGAGAGGAGATATATATATATACAGAGGAGAGGAGATATATATATATATATATATATACAGAGGAGAGGAGATCTATATATATATATATATACACAGAGGAGAGGAGATATATATATATATATATACAGAGGAGAGGAGATATATATATATATATATATATATATACACAGAGGAGAGGAGATCTATATATATATATATATATATATACAGAGGAGAGGAGATATATATATACACAGAGGAGAGGAGATCTATATATATATATATACAGAGGAGAGGAGATCTATATATATATATACACAAAGGGAATAAACATGTGTATAGCAAAACATGTGTTACTGCAATATATATATATACAGAGGAGAGGAGATATATATATATATATATATATATATATATATACATACACACAAAGGAATAAACATGTGTATAGCAGAACATGTGTTACTGCAATATATATATATATACAGAGGAGAGGAGATCTATATATATATATATATACACAGAGGAGAGGAGATCTATATATATATATATATATATATACAGAGGAGAGGAGATCTATATATATATATATATACAGAGGAGAGGAGATATATATATATATATATATATATATATATATATATATATACATACACACAAAGGAATAAACATGTGTATAGCAGAACATGTGTTACTGCAATCCTTTCCTGTGAGAAATACTTCATTTTATAGAAACATTTCAGGGGGGACAACATTTACGGCCATGACTGTAGATCAGTGGTCTCCAGATTAGGGACCCTCAAATCTCCTCTCGGTGTATATAATATATATATATATATATATATATATATATATATATATCGCACTCTCCTCCCGGTATATATATCGCTCTATCCTCCCGGTATATATATCGCTCTATCCTCCCGGTATATATATCGCTCTATCCTCCCGGTATATATATCACACTCTCCTCCCGGTATATATATATATATATATCACACTCTCCTCCCGGTATATCTATCGCACTCTCCTCCCGGTATATATATCGCTCTATCCTCCCGGTATATATATCGCTCTATCCTCCCGGTATATATATCGCTCTATTCTCCCGGTATATATATCGCTCTATCCTCCCGGTATATATATCCCTCTATCCTCCCGGTATATATATCGCTCTATCCTCCCGGTATATATATCGCTCTATCCTCCCGGTATATATATCGCTCTATCCTCCCGGTATATATATCGCTCTATCCTCCCGGTATATATATCGCTCTATCCTCCCGGTATATATATCGCTCTATCCTCCCGGTATATATATCGCTCTATCCTCCCGGTATATATATCCCTCTATCCTCCCGGTATATATATCGCTCTATCCTCCCGGTATATATATCGCTCTATCCTCCCGGTATATATATCGCTCTATCCTCCCGGTATATATATCGCTCTATCCTCCCGGTATATATATCGCTCTATCCTCCCGGTATATATATCGCTCTATCCTCCCGGTATATATATCGCTCTATCCTCCCGGTATATATATCGCTCTATCCTCCCGGTATATATATCGCTCTATCCTCCCGGTATATATATCACACTCTCCCGGTATATATATATATATATATATATATATATATATCACACTCCCCTCCCGGTATATATATATATCACACTCCCCTCCCGGTATATATATATATCACACTCTCCTCCCGGTATATATATATATATATCACACTCTCCTCCCGGTATATATATATATCACACTCTCCTCCCGGTATATACACATCGCTCTATCCTCCCGGTATATATATCGCTCTATCCTCCCGGTATATATATATATATATATATATATATATATCACACTCTCCTCCCGGTATATATATATATCACACTCTCCTCCCGGTATATATATATATATATATCACACTCTCCTCCCGGTATATATATATATCACACTCTCCTCCCGGTATATACACATCGCTCTATCCTCCCGATATATATATCGCTCTATCCTCCCGGTATATATATATATATATATATATATATATATATATCACACTCTCCTCCCGGTATATATATCGCTCTATCCTCCCGGTATATATATATATATATATATATATATATATATATATATATATCACACTCTCCTCCCGGTATATATATATATATATCTCACACTCTTCCACCGGTATATATATATATCACACTCTCCTCCCGGTATATATATATATATATATATATATCGCTCTATCCTCCCGGTATATATATCGCTCTATCCTCCCGGTATATATATCGCTCTATCCTCCCGGTATATATATCGCTCTATCCTCCCGGTATATATATATCTCACACTCTCCTCCCAGTATATATATATATCTCACACTCTCCTCCCGGTATATATATATCTCACACTCTCCTCCCGGTATATATATATATATATATCTCACACTCTCCTCCCGGTATATATATATATCACACTCTCCTCCCTGATATAATTGTGGAGCTCGGAGGAGACGTGATCGGCGGGGTGTTTCGGGGTCAGGCATTGGGGCGGTGAGAATTAGCGCGTTGGGGCTCCGGGTCAGCACCAAACATGTTCAGATAATCTGTTTTCTATCCTCAGGAGAGCGGGGAGAGGCGCGCGGGTGTGTTACCATGGAGACACCATTGTCAGAACTTGTAGAAGAGTTGTCTGAGCTCATTGTTCATCTTATCAGAACTATTATCAGTCAGTAAGGACTGTACTGCAAATCTGCAACCTGAGCCCATATAATAGCGCCATACACTGCCCATATGATAGTGCCATACAGTGCCCATATAATAGTGCCATACAGGGCCCATATGATAGTGCCATACAGGGCCCATATGATAGTGCCATACAGGGCCCATATGATAGTGCCATACAGGGCCCATATGATAGTGCCATACAGTGCCCATATAATAGTGCCATACAGGGCCCATATGATAGTGCCATACAGGGCCCATATAATAGTGCCATACAGGGCCCATATGATAGTGCCATACAGGGCCCATATGATAGTGCCATACATGGCCCATATGATAGTGCCATACATGGCCCATATGATAGTGCCATACAGGGCCCATATGATAGTGCCATACACTGCCCATATAATAGTGCCATACAGGGCCCATATGATAGTGCCATACAGGGCCCATATGATAGTGCCATACAGGGCCCATATGATAGTGCCATACAGTGCCCATATAATAGTGCCATACAGGGCCCATATGATAGTGCCATACATGGCCCATATGATAGTGCCATACAGGGCCCATATGATAGTGCCATACAGGGCCCATATGATAGTGCCATACAGGGCCCATATGATAGTGCCATACACTGCCCATATGATAGTGCCATACACTGCCCATATGATAGTGCCATACACTGCCCATATGATAGTGCCATACAGTGTAAAAAATGATAGTGCCATACACTGCCCATGTGATAGTGCCATACACTGCCCATGTGATAGTGCCATACACTGCCCATGTGATAGTGCCATACACTGCCCATGTGATAGTGCCATACACTGCCCATGTGATAGTGCCATACACTGCCCATATGATAGTGCCATACACTGCCCATATGATAGTGCCATACACTGCCCATATGATAGTGCCATACAGTGCCCATATGATAGTGCCATACACTGCCCATGTGATAGTGCCATACACTGCCCATGTGATAGTGCCATACACTGCCCATGTGATAGTGCCATACACTGCCCATGTGATAGTGCCATACACTGCCCATGTGATAGTGCCATACACTGCCCATATGATAGTGCCATACAGTGCCCATATGATAGTGCCATACACTGCCCATATGATAGTGCCATACACTGCCCATATGATAGTGCCATACACTGCCCATATGATAGTGCCATACACTGCCCATATGATAGTGCCATACACTGCCCATATGATAGTGCCATACACTGCCCATATGATAGTGCCATACACTGCCCATATGATAGTGCCATACACTGCCCATATGATAGTGCCATACACTGCCCATATGATAGTGCCATACACTGCCCATATGATAGTGCCATACACTGCCCATATGATAGTGCCATACACTGCCCATATGATAGTGCCATACACTGCCCATATGATAGTGCCATACACTGCCCATATGATAGTGCCATACACTGCCCATATGATAGTGCCATACACTGCCCATCCATATGATAGTGCCATACACTGCCCATATGATAGTGCCATACAGTGTAAAAAATAATAGTGCCATACAGTAAATATAATAGTGCCCATATAATGGTGCCTTACAGTGCCCATATGATAGTGCTATACAGTGCTCATATAATATTGCAATAAAGTGCCCATATAATAGTGCCATATAGTGTAAATATAATAGTGCCATACAGTGCCCATATAATAGTGCCATATAGTGTAAATATAATAGTGCCATACAGTGCCCATATAATAGTGTCATATAGTGTAAATATAATAGTGCCATACAGTGCCCATATGATAGTGCCAGCCCCCCTATAGCTCTGCAGCCTATCCTTCTCTGTGCTCCACTGTGGGGCAGATCTCTTAGGGGTGTGTATATATATATATATAATCTTTATGAGTTTATGAGTCAGGTCTTTGCATTGACTGAATTTTGTGCCAGGAGAGGGAGAGGTCTCATCACTAGACACGTGAGGCTCCCTGCGCCGCCTGTCAATCATCTGCAGAACATGATCACACGACTATGAGCAGCAATTATCTCCTCGTGTGGGATGAGCGCACCAACACCGCGTGGGCACCGTCAGTGCCAGGCAACAAGGGGGCACAAACTTATGTGAGAGAACTGCTCCAACTTTCCTGCAGTCAAAGTCTCAGAACTGGAGAGAGATTTGTGCCAATGTTTGTTGCACAGAGATTGCCTGCACTGATTCAATGTAACAAACCCTCAGCTGTGAGGTTGTAAAAACGATTTAAGTCGCTGTCAGCAAGCAGAGATCCTGAAAATGAACTAACCCTGCGGTGTAGTGCAGCTCTGGAGGATAAGACACAATGTTTACCAACCAGGGTGCCTTCAGCTGTTGCAAAACTACAACTCCCAGCATGCCCGGACAGCAAAAGGCACACTGGTTGGGAATCATTGTGGTATTTCAGGTCTTATTATCCAGAACTGCACTCACTATTCTGCTGTTACATCATGTCTTATTCTCCAGAGCTGCACTCACTATTCTGCTGTTACATCATGTCTTATTCTCCAGAGCTGCACTCACTATTCTGCTGTTACATCATGTCTTATCCTCCAGAGCTGCACTCACTATTCTGCTGTTACATCATGTCTTATCCTCCAGTCACCTCCAGAGCTGCACGATCATTATACAGTGATTACGGCTCATTTACATATTAGGAGTACCCCCTGTAAGGTGTGGGGTGTCACCTGGCATGAAGCCCGGCGTCCTGGCTGCCGGCTGTAATGATGAAACCGGGATAAGGAAGAAAATTAATAGAAATGAAGATCCCCCGCCCTGCCAGCTGATAGGGCGCCCAACCTGATATAAACCTCACTGGCAATGAGACTGGGCAGAGGACTGGCAATGAAACAGCACTGAAGTACAGGGACCCTCAGACCCCCCAGACAGCAGCCATGAAGACAGTCCTGGTGTGGGCATCTGTGCTGCAGCTGGTGAGGCTGGCAGTGCCCGGGACGTGTCCAGGTGAGGACCGCAACAGGTTCAGGGGACATAGATACTGGGGGAGATTGTTTAAAACCTGTGCGAAGGAAAACTTGCTGAGTTGCCCATAGCAACCAATCAGATCGCTTCTTTCATTTTAACAAGGCCTCTGCAAACTGAAAGCAGCGATCTGATTGGTTGCTATGAGCAACTGGGCAACTTTTCCTCTGCACAGGTTTTGATAAATCTCCCCCATAATCTCCTTATATTGGTTCATACATCATCTGCTATTACATCATGTCTTATCTTCCAGAGCTGCACTCACTATTCTGCTGTTACATCACGTCTTATCCTCCAGAACTGCACTCACTATTCTGCTGTTACATCATGTCTTATCCTCCAGAGCTGCACTCACTATTCTGCTGTTATATCATGTCTTATCCTCCAGAGCTGCACTCACTATTCTGCTGTTACATCATGTCTTATCCTCCAGAGCTGCACTCACTATTCTGCTGTTATATCATGTCTTATCCTCCAGAGCTGCACTCACTATTCTGCTGTTACGTCATGTCTTATCCTCCAGAGCTGCACTCACTATTCTGCTGTTACATCATGTCTTATCCTCCAGAACTGCACTCACTATTCTGCTGTTACATCATGTCTTATCCTCCAGAACTGCACTCACTATTCTGCTGTTATATCATGTCTTATCCTCCAGAGCTGCACTCACTATTCTGCTGTTACATCACGTCTTATCCTCCAGAGCTGCACTCACTATTCTGCTGTTACATCATGTCTTATCCTCCAGTCACCTACAGAGCTGCACTCACTATTCTGCTGTTACATCATGTCTTATCCTCCAGAGCTGCACTCACTATTCTGCTGTTACATCATGTCTTATCCTCCAGAGCTGAACTCACTATTCTGCTGTTACATCAGGTCTTATCCTCCAGGGCTGCACTCACTATTCTGCTGTTACATCATGTCTTATCCCCCAGAGCTGCACTCACTATTCTGCTGTTACATCATGTCTTATCCTCCAGAGCTGCACTCACTATTCTGCTGTTACATCATGTCTTATCCTCCAGAGCTGCACTCACTATTCTGCTTTTACATCATGTCTTATCCTCCAGTCACCTCCAGAGCTGCACTCACTATTCTGCTGTTACATCATGTCTTATCCTCCAGAGCTGCACTCACTATTCTGCTGTTACATCATGTCTTATCCTCCAGAGCTGAACTCACTATTCTGCTGTTACATCAGGTCTTATCCTCCAGGGCTGCACTCACTATTCTGCTGTTACATCATGTCTTATCCTCCAGAACTGCACTCACTATTCTGCTGTTATATCATGTCTTATCCTCCAGAGCTGCACTCACTATTCTGCTGTTACATCATGTCTTATCCTCCAGAGCTGCACTCACTATTCTGCTGTTACATCATGTCTTATCCTCCAGTCACCTCCAGAGCTGCACTCACTATTCTGCTGTTACATCATGTCTTATCCTCCAGTCACCTCCAGAGCTGCACTCACTATTCTGCTGTTACATCATGTCTTATCCTCCAGTCACCTCCAGAGCTGCACTCACTATTCTGCTGTTACATCACGTCTTATCCTCCAGAGCTGCACTCACTATTCTGCTGTTACATCATGTCTTATCCTCCAGTAACTTCCAGAGCTGCACTCACTATTCTGCTGTTACATCATGTCTTATCCTCCAGTAACTTCCAGAGCTGCACTCACTATTCTGCTGTTACATCATGTCTTATCCTCCAGTCACCTCCAGAGCTGCACTCAGTACTGTAGGGGTCTCAAACTCCCGGCCCGTGGAAGGAAAGTTTGTGTCCCTCACCAGGGATGTGTGTATTTGTATTGCCTGATGCCCAGGACATGCAGCACCGGGCGCCGGGCAGGGGGTTTCTGCAGGCAGTTAGCCATGTTCGGGCAAGCAGCGCTAAATGCCGGAAGGCTTCACTTACCCCGCCCTCCTCCTCCCGGGCTCCGGTTGGCCGGCCGGCCCGAGTCTGATGAGTGACGTCGGCCTCCGCAGACCTGAACCACAGGAGGACGTCTGTGACGTCACTCGTCAGGCCGCTGCTGGAGAGGAGAAGCGCAGCACAGGACAGGTAAGTGTGTCTATGTGTGTGTGTGGGGGGGGGGGGGGGGAACACAACAATGGTACCTAATGTGGGGAACCTGCTACTACCTAATGTGGGGAACTGCTGCTACCTCCAGTGGCCCCTGGATAATTTGAGTTTGAGACCCCTGCAGTACTGTATTCTGCTGTTACACCAAGTCGTATCCTCCAGTCACACCCAGAGCTGCACTCACTATTCTGCTGTTACATCATGTCTTATGCTCCAGTCACACCCAGAGCTGCAGTCACTATTCTGCTGTTACACCATGTCTTATCCTCCAGTCACACCCAGAGCTGCACTCACTATTCTGCTGCGATCCAGTGATTTTGGTCATACACATGATATGGACGGGTTTCATGATTTTGGTCACACACATGATAGACGGGTTTCATGATTTTGGTCACACACATGATATAGACGGGTTTTATGATTTTGGTCATACACATGATATAGACGGGTTTTATGATTTCGGTCATACACATGATAGACGGGTTTCATGATTTTGGTCATACACATGATATAGACGGGTTTCATGATTTTGGTCATACACATGATATAGACGGGTTTTATGATTTCGGTCATACACATGATATAGACGGGTTTTATGATTTTGGTCATACACATGATATAGACGGGTTTCATGATTTTGGTCATACACATGATATGGACGGGTTTCATGATTTTGGTCATACACATGATATAGACGGGTTTCATGATTTTGGTCATACACATGATAGACGGGTTTCATGATTTTGATCATACACATGATATAGACGGGTTTCATGATTTTGGTCACACACATGATATGGACGGGTTTCATGATTTTGGTCACACACATGATATAGACGGGTTTTATGATTTTGGTCATACACATGATATAGACGGGTTTCATGATTTTGGTCATACACATGATATGGACGGGTTTCATGATTTTGGTCATACACATGATATGGACGGGTTTCATGATTTTGGTCATACACATGATATGGACGGGTTTCATGATTTTGGTCACACACATGATATAGACGGGTTTTATGATTTTGGTCACACACATGATATAGACGGGTTTTATGATTTTGGTCATACACATGATATAGACGGGTTTCATGATTTTGGTCACACACATGATATAGACGGGTTTTATGATTTTGGTCATACACATGATATAGACGGGTTTCATGATTTTGGTCATACACATGATATGGACGGGTTTCATGATTTTGGTCATACACATGATATGGACGGGTTTCATGATTTTGGTCATACACATGATATGGACGGGTTTCATGATTTTGGTCATACACATGATATGGACGGGTTTTATGATTTTGGTCATACACATGATATAGACGGGTTTCATGATTTTGGTCATACACATGATATAGACGGGTTTCATGATTTTGGTCATACACATGATATGGACGGGTTTCATGATTTTGGTCATACACATGATATGGACGGGTTTCATGATTTTGGTCATACACATGATATGGACGGGTTTTATGATTTTGGTCATACACATGATATAGACGGGTTTCATGATTTTGGTCATACACATGATATGGACGGGTTTCATGATTTTGGTCATACACATGATATAGACGGGTTTCATGATTTTGGTCATACACATGATATGGACGGGTTTCATGATTTTGGTCATACACATGATATAGACGGGTTTCATGATTTTGGTCATACACATGATATGGACGGGTTTCATGATTTTGGTCATACACATGATATGGACGAGTTTCATGATTTTGGTCATACACATGATATGGACGGGTTTCATGATTTTGGTCATACACATGATATGGACGGGTTTCATGATTTTGGTCATACACATGATAGACGGGTTTCATGATTTCGGTCATACACATGATATAGACGGGTTTCATGATTTCGGTCATACACATGATAGACGGGTTTCATGATTTCAGTCATACACATGATATGGACGGGTTTCATGATTTCGGTCATACACATGATAGACGGGTTTCATGATTTCGGTCATACACATGATATAGACGGGTTTCATGATTTTGGTCATACACATGATATAGACGGGTTTCATGATTTCGGTCATACACATGATAGACGGGTTTCATGATTTCGGTCATACACATGATAGACGGGTTTCATGATTTTGGTCATACACATGATATAGACGGGTTTCATGATTTTGGTCATACACATGATATAGACGGGTTTCATGATTTTGGTCATACACATGATATAGATGGGTTTTATGATTTTGGTCATACACATGATATAGACGGGTTTCATGATTTTGGTCATACACATGATATAGACGGGTTTTATGATTTTGGTCACACACATGATATAGATGGGTTTTATGATTTTGGTCATACACATGATATAGACGGGTTTCATGATTTTGGTCATACACATGATATAGACGGGTTTTATGATTTTGGTCACACACATGATATGGACGGGTTTTATGATTTTGGTCACACACATGATATGGACGGGTTTTATGATTTTGGTCATACACATGATATAGACGGGTTTCATGATTTTGGTCATACACATGATATAGACGGGTTTCATGATTTTGGTCATACACATGATATAGATGGGTTTTATGATTTTGGTCATACACATGATATAGACGGGTTTCATGATTTTGGTCATACACATGATATAGACGGGTTTTATGATTTTGGTCACACACATGATATGGACGGGTTTTATGATTTTGGTCACACACATGATATGGACGGGTTTTATGATTTTGGTCATACACATGATATAGACGGGTTTCATGATTTTGGTCATACACATGATATAGACGGGTTTCATGATTTTGGTCATACACATGATATGGAGGGGTTTCATGATTTTGGTCATACACATGATATGGAGGGGTTTCATGATTTTGGTCACACACATGATATGGAGGGGTTTCATGATTTTGGTCATACACATGATATAGACGGGTTTTATGATTTTGGTCATACACATGATATGGACGGGTTTCATGATTTTGGTCATACACATGATAGACGGGTTTCATGATTTTGGTCATACACATGATAGACGGGTTTCATGATTTTGGTCATACACATGATATGGACGGGTTTCATGATTTTGGTCATACACATGATATAGACGGGTTTTATGATTTTGGTCATACACATGATATGGACGGGTTTCATGATTTTGGTCATACACATGATATGGACGGGTTTCATGATTTTGGTCATACACATGATATGGAGGGGTTTCATGATTTTGGTCATACACATGATATGGAGGGGTTTCATGATTTTGGTCATACACATGATATGGAGGGGTTTCATGATTTTGGTCATACACATGATATGGACGGGTTTCATGATTTTGGTCATACACATGATATAGACGGGTTTTATGATTTTGGTCACACACATGATATAGACGGGTTTCATGATTTTGGTCATACACATGATATGGACGGGTTTCATGATTTTGGTCATACACATGATATGGACGGGTTTCATGATTTTGGTCACACACATGATATGGACGGGTTTTATCAACTGCGCCTTTTTGTGAAAAGACACAAAGCCACTGAAAAGTCTCTAAAACGACACGAGCCCAGACTTCGCTTTTTGGATTATGTGAAGAGAGAAGATGTGACCTACACAAAATGTATGAAATGCTCTGCGACCTTCTAATAAATCTAGTTCTCCTGCACATCATCAGCGCACAAAAAAGGTGTAAAAAAAATCCTTCACTCACACTACAATGATAAATGTGGCCTACATCTTCTACAATGCAGCACAGCAGAATAGTGAGTGCAGCTCTGGAGGTGACTGGAGGATAATACATGATGTAACAGCAGAATAGCGAATGCAACTCTGGAGGACAAGACATGATGTAACAGCAGAATAGTGAGTGCAACTCAGAAGGGGACTGGAGGATAAGGCATGATGTAACAGCAGAATAGTGAGTGCAGCTCTGGAGGTGACTGGAGAATAAGACATGATCTAACAGCAGAATAGTGAGTGCAGCTCTGGAGGTGACTGGAGGATAAGACATGATGTAACAGCGGAATAGTGAGTGCAGTGCTGGAGGTGACAGGAGTATAACACAATGTAACAGCAGAATAGTGAGTTCATCTCTGGAGGATAAGACATGATGTAACAGCAGAATAGTGAGTGCAGCTCTGGAGGTGACAGGAGGATAAGACATGATCTAACAGCAGAATAGTGAGTGCAGCTCTGGAGGTGACTGGAGGATAAGACATGATGTAACAGCAGAATAGTGAGTGCAGCTCTGTAGGTGACTGAAGGATAAGACATGATGTAACAGCAGAATAGTGAGTGCAGCTCTGGAGGTGACTGGAGGATAAGACATGATGTAACAGCAGAATAGTGAGTGCAGATCTGGAGGATAAGACCTGATGTAACAGCAGAATAGTGAGTGCAGATCTGGAGGTGACTGGAGGATAAGACATGATGTAACAGCAGAATAGTGAGTGCAACTCTGGAGGTGACTGGAGGAGAAGACATGATGTAACAGCAGAATAGTGAGTGTAACTCTAGAGGTGACTGGAGGAGAAGACATGATGTAACAGCAGAATAGCGAATGCAACTCTGGAGGATAAGACATGATGTAACAGCAGAATAGTGAGTGCAACTCAGAAGGGGACTGGAGGATAAGGCATGATGTAACAGCAGAATAGTGAGTGCAGCTCTGGAGGTGACTGGAGAATAAGACATGATCTAACAGCAGAATAGTGAGTGCAGCTCTGGAGGTGACTGGAGGATAAGACATGATGTAACAGCGGAATAGTGAGTGCAGTGCTGGAGGTGACAGGAGTATAACACAATGTAACAGCAGAATAGTGAGTTCAGCTCTGGAGGATAAAACATGATGTAACAGCAGAATAGTGAGTGCAGCTCTGGAGGTGACAGGAGGATAAGACATGATCTAACAGCAGAATAGTGAGTGCAGCTCTGGAGGTGACTGGAGGATAAGACATGATGTAACAGCAGAATAGTGAGTGCAGCTCTGGAGGTGACTGAAGGATAAGACATGATGTAACAGCAGAATAGTGAGTGCAGCTCTGGAGGTGACTGTAGGATAAGACATGATGTAACAGCAGAATAGAGAGTGCAACTCTGGAGGTGACTGGAGGATAAGACATGATGTAACAGCAGAATAGTGAGTGCAGATCTGGAGGATAAGACATGATGTAACAGCAGAATAGTGAGTGCAGATCTGGAGGTGACTGGAGGATAAGACATGATGTAACAGCAGAATAGTGAGTGCAACTCTGGAGGTGACTGGAGGAGAAGACATGATGTAACAGCAGAATAGTGAGTGTAACTCTGGAGGTGACTGGAGGAGAAGACATGATGTAACAGCAGAATAGTGAGTGCAGTGCTGGAGGTGACAGGAGTATAACACAATGTAACAGCAGAATAGTGAGTTCAGCTCTGGAGGATAAGACATGATGTAACAGCAGAATAGTGAGTGCAGCTCTGGAGGATAAGACAGGATGTAACAGCAGAATAGTGAGTGCAGCTCTGGTGGATAAGACATGATGTAACAGCAGAATAGTGAGTGCAGCTCTGGAGGATAAGACATGATGTAACAGCAGAATAGTGAGTTCAGCTCTGAGGAGAAGACATGATGTAACAGCAGAATAGTGAGTGCAGCTCTGGTGGATAAGACATGATGTAACAGCAGAATAGTGAGTGCAGCTCTGGTGGATAAGACATGATGTTACAGCAGAATAGTGAGTGCAGCTCTGGAGGTGACTGGAGGATAAGACATGATGTAACAGCAGAATAGTGAGTGCAGCTCTGGAGGTGACAGGAGGATAAGACATGATCTAACAGCAGAATAGTGAGTGCAGCTCTGGAGGTGACTGGAGGATAAGACATGATGTAACAGCAGAATAGTGAGTGCAGCTCTGTAGGTGACTGAAGGATAAGACATGATGTAACAGCAGAATAGTGAGTGCAGCTCTGGAGGTGACTGGAGGATAAGACATGATGTAACAGCAGAATAGTGAGTGCAACTCTGGAGGTGACTGGAGGATAAGACATGATGTAACAGCAGAATAGTGAGTGCAGATCTGGAGGATAAGACCTGATGTAACAGCAGAATAGTGAGTGCAGATCTGGAGGTGACTGGAGGATAAGACATGATGTAACAGCAGAATAGAGAGTGCAACTCTGGAGGTGACTGGAGGATAAGACATGATGTAACAGCAGAATAGTGAGTGCAGATCTGGAGGATAAGACATGATGTAACAGCAGAATAGTGAGTGCAGATCTGGAGGTGACTGGAGGATAAGACATGATGTAACAGCAGAATAGTGAGTGCAGTGCTGGAGGTGACAGGAGTATAACACAATGTAACAGCAGAATAGTGAGTTCAGCTCTGGAGGATAAGACATGATGTAACAGCAGAATAGTGAGTGCAGCTCTGGAGGATAAGACAGGATGTAACAGCAGAATAGTGAGTGCAGCTCTGGTGGTTAAGACATTATGTAACAGCAGAATAGTGAGTGCAGCTCTGGAGGATAAGACATGATGTAACAGTAGAATAGTGAGTGCAGCTCTGGTGGATAAGACATGATGTTACAGCAGAATAGTGAGTGCAGCTCTGGTGGATAAGACATGATGTTACAGCAGAATAGTGAGTGTAAGCAGTATGTAGGGGTATTTTACAGCTCCTCTGCTGTTGTTGAGGATGTATTGTTGCCTTATGTTGTATCAGGAGTTGCTGTGTCTGATTTCAGGCCTCACCACCATGTCAGTCATGTGACCTCTCGCCCCTCTGACTGTTCTTCTTGTCACAGATGCAGAGAAGGAGCCCAAGTACTGGAGAGACCTGGGCCAGGAGACCCTAGAAGAAGCCCTAAGACTGCAGAGACTGAACACGAACGCTGCCAGAAACCTCATCCTGTTCCTGGGAGACGGTGAGTAAAGGCTGCCCCCGTGTACTGCCATGCCTCCAACTGTTGCAAAACTACAACTCAGCCAACGGCTGTCCGGGCATACTGGGAGTTGTAGTTTTGCAACAGCTGGAGGCACACTGGTTGGGAAATACCGGATTATAGGATACAGCATCAACTGCTAATGAGCCCCCATCTTTACCGGGACCCCCATAACTGCTCCCCCTGCCCCCCCGAGCCATGGCCCCATATATGTGGCACTGGATGAAGGCAGAAGGCGCCAAGTTCATGGGATTGTCAGGGCGACATTGACACAGGGCATCATTATGTAGTCAGATGATGGGCGTCAGTGCTCAGGGTGAGGCGGGGCCCAGTGTCACCGCCTTGTCACAGTATATTATCCTGACAGGTGTCTCGCCCTAAAGCACCGGGTCACCTATCTGCAGGGTCAAAGATCTTCGTGCTGCGCTCAAGTGAACGTGGTCGTGTTGCAACCCACACACAGTCAGGGGGGAAGGGTGGCCTGGAATGCTGGGAGTAGTAGTCATTTGTCACAGTGGCTGGGTCTTAACACAGTGAAGAGGGGGTGACACATAAATGGGGGGGTGGCACTCAACTATCAATCCAGCAAGGTCTGGGCATTCAGACCCTGACGGATTCCGAGGTAGAGCGGATGAAGTGTGCGCTAAGTCCGATCTCTCCTGGTTTTGTGCCATGTGAGCAAAATGGTCTCATATACAGAGAGTTTTACAAGAAACGGTCCTTAGTCCCTTGTCACAGTGGTTGGGTCTTTCACTCCCTGAGTTACACAGTAAAGAGAGGGTGGCACCTAAATAGGGGGTTGGCACTTAACTTTCAATCCGTCGAGGTCCGAGTGTTCAGACCCCAGCGGATTCCTAGGTAGAGCCAGATGAGGTGTGTGCTAAGAGAGTGTTCTTTCCCGGCTCTGTACCATGTGACCAAGATGGCTTCATAGACTTAGAGCAGGGAATGAAGAGCACTGAGACCCCAACGGATCAAAACTTTTCACATGTCTGAAGGACTTGTCAAAAGTTTGTTAAAGTGACAGGTACAAGTAAGGCCCTTACTAGATTGGGCCAGTCATAAGGAGGAGAAAAAATAAACAGGAAATGGACTAGACTTACCTGAGCTCTACCTGTACTGGGGAACGCCCCCTGGGCACTTAAACATAAATTAAATATTAACAAAAAAGGCTTCTAGCTCACCGGTGGAGAGGACTACTGGAATAGGGGATAAGATGTCTGCGGCACCCCAGTCAGTCATCCGATGCATGAAGCGGCACCCCAGTCAGTCATCCGATGCATGAAGCGGCACCCCAGTCATCCGATGCATGAAGCGGCACCCAGTCATCCGATGCATGAAGCGGCACCCCAGTCATCCGATGCCTGGTGAACACAGTCGCCACGCCCCCTCCATTGAAGTTTATGGGAGGGGGCGTGGTCTCCTCCCATAGACATGAATGGAGGGCGTGGCATGATGTCACAAACACGGAAGCTCCAAGCTTCTATGTGCCGGATTCCCCTGCTGCCAGCCCAGGAGTTCGTGGAGGTCCCCAGCGATTAGACATCTTATCCCCGATCCAAAGGTGTTTTGCGGCGGAGTACCCCTTTAAAAGATGATGATGATGGTGTGGTGGATGAGGTAAAATGGCTATTTCAGAACATGTTTGCTAAAAAGGCCACTCACCCCCCCCCCCCCCTCCTCTTCACTCACTAACTAACTCCCCCCTCCCATCGAGTTTGAAAGGATGGCATTTCCAGAGAGACTCCACTCAAAATGATGAGACCCACGTGCTGGGCGAGGAACACCTACAGATGGAAGAAACCAATCACAAGGACAGCTGTTCATGCCATACTACAGACTATACATTAAGTATCATTAATCTGGACTGTGCGTCTCCGTGTGATTTCTTCTATCCTGTACACGCTGATTCTGACACCTTATTAGGAAAGGGGCAGATACTCATCTGATACCGGGTCCGGTTGCGATCCATTTCAGTGGTAGTAGTCCCCATGGCTCTCCCAGGGCTCTCCTGGCTGCTGTAAGGTCGGATACCCTTCATGATCAGGTTCAAGTGACAGGCAGAAGTCTTGGGACAATATAACTCACAGTTGTCTTTACTTGGCGGCACCAAGATGGACCCTACCTCTTCAGGACGGAGGCGCACAGTATCTGACAGGGTTCTGATCAGACTTTGCTGCAGGTTTCCTGAATTTCTGATTCCTCAGCTTCTCTTTAGACCTCAGTAGTCTGGTTCCTCAGAGGGAGGCAGAACTGCTTAACGTCTACACTGTAATTCCCAACTGCGGGGTGCAGGTAATCCAAATATATGCAGCACTTCAGCTGCCAGGTTTCTAGGCCTCAGCAGGCCGGGTCCAGGGCTGTGAGCTCCTTTGAGATATTTCATCTACACTGTCCTGCACTAGACGGACTGACTCCCTCTGAAGAGTGGGTTGGGCTAGCACCAAGCTCCGCCTCTTAGTTTTAGTGAAACCCCTCTGATTCCCTGTATACCAACATTGCACAGTATGAAACCGCTTCACAATGCGAAGCCGAGGAATTTTACCGGAACAGCCAGTATTTTGACCACCCTGCCGGTATTTTTATATTAAAAATATCGGCAATGTAATGGCCAGTTTTATCCAACCAATCCTCCAACTCCCGGAATGTTGCACCACAACCTATACCAGTGTTTTCCAACCAGAGCACCACCAGCTGCTGCAAAACTACAACTCCCAGCATGCCCGGACAGCCAACGGCTGTCCAGGCATGCTGGGAGTTGTAGTCTTGCAACAGCTGGAGGCACCCTGAGTTGGGAAATACTGACCTATACTATATAGCCCAACATGCTGGGAGTTGTAGTTTTGCAACAGCTGGAGGCACCCTGGGTTGGGAAATACTGACCTATACTATATACTACTATACAGTCCAACATGCTGGGAGTTGTAGTTTTGCAACAGCTGGAGGCACCCTGGGTTGGGAAACACTGACCTATGCTATATACTACTATATAGTCCAACATGCTGGGAGTTGTAGTTTTTAAACAGCTGGAGGCACCCCTGGTTGGGAAACACTGACCTATACTATATACTACTATATAGTCCAACATGCTGGGAGTTGTAGTTTTGCAACAGCTGGAGGCACCTTGGGTTGGGAAACACTGACCTATACTAATATAGTCCAACATGCAGGGAGTTGTAGTTTTGCAACAGCTGGAGGCACCCCTGGTTGGGAAACATTGGTCTATACTATATACTGCTATATAGTCCATGCTGGGAGTTGTAGTTTTCGTTTGGGGCAGCTGCTGAGCCACAGGCTGTATCAGGGCATGCTGGGAGTTGTAGTTAGTAAATAACTAACTCCCAAATTTAATTTAAAAAAGCGATCAAAAAGTCCCATCAAAACAAAACTGGTCCTGATAAAACTACAGGTCGGGGAGCAAAAAATGACCCTCATACAGGCCGTATAAGGAGAAATAAAAAAGTTATAGGGGTCAGAATAGGACAAAATTTCCCCTGCATATGTGTATCCTGTGATGTCACGCATATATAATTCATTATGCAAATTAGCATGGCCGGTATTTTTTGCAAGAAAGGTGGCGACCCTA
This sequence comes from Hyla sarda, assembly GCF_029499605.1. Taxonomy (NCBI): domain Eukaryota; kingdom Metazoa; phylum Chordata; class Amphibia; order Anura; family Hylidae; genus Hyla; species Hyla sarda. Next base: position 4,841,314 of record NC_079198.1, on the reverse strand, counting down.
AATGTTATGAATTTGCTGCGGATTATCAGTCTTCTGCCGTTAATCTGACCCCAGATGTTGTCGTCTTTGTTGGTGCAGGAATGGGAATATCCACGGTAACCGCCACCCGGATCCTCCGAGGACAGATGGACGGGGGTCCGGGAGAAAACAGCCGCCTGGAGATGGAGAAGTTCCCTTATGTGGCTTTGTCAAAGGTGGGAAAGGTGTAGGGACCAGGGGCGTCCACTAGAGGGGCCAGAGTCATGGGGCCCCGGAACAGGAGGAGGCAAAGAGGGTCCCTGCTATATGTAAAGAGACCCCTACAGTGTATGATAGGTGCTGGCAGGGGCTTAGGACTGGGGGATGATGGGAGTGATACATTGTATGATAGGAGATTAGATTGTGAGCTCCTGGGGTCAGGGATGATGGGAGTGATACATTGTATGATAGGAGATTAGATTGTGATCTCCTGGGGTCAGGGATGATGGGAGTGATACATTGTATGATAGGAGATTAGATTGTGATCCCCTGGGGTCCGGGATGATGGGAGTGATACATTGTATGTGATAGGAGATTAGATTGTGATCTCCTAGGGTCAGGGATGATGGGAGTGATACATTGTATGTGATAGGTGATTAGATTGTGATCTCCTGGGGTCAGGGATGATGGGAGTGATACATTGTATGATAGGAGATTAGATTGTGAGCTCCTGGGGTCAGGGATGATGGGAGTGATACATTGTATGATAGGAGATTAGATTGTGAGCTCCTGGGGTCAGGGATGATGGGAGTGATACATTGTATGTGATAGGAGATTAGATTGTGAGCTCCTGGGGTCAGGGATGATGGGAGTGATACATTGTATGTGATAGGAGATTAGATTGTGATCTCCTGGGGTCAGGGATGATGGGAGTGATACATTGTATGATAGGAGATTAGATTGTGATCTCCTGGGGTCAGGGATGATGGGAGTGATACATTGTATGATAGGAGATTAGATTGTGAGCTCCTGGGGTCAGGGATGATGGGAGTGATACATTGTATGATAGGAGATTAGATTGTGAGCTCCTGGGGTCAGGGATGATGGGAGTGATACATTGTATGATAGGAGATTAGATTGTGATCTCCTGGGGTCAGGGATGATGGGAGTGATACATTGTATGATAGGAGATTAGATTGTGATCTCCTGGGGTCAGGGATGATGGGAGTGATACATTGTATGATAGGAGATTAGATTGTGATCTCCTGGGGTCAGGGATGATGGGAGTGATACATTGTATGTGATAGGAGATTAGATTGTGATCTCCTGGGGTCAGGGATGATGGGAGTGATACATTGTATGATAGGAGATTAGATTGTGATCTCCTGGGGTCAGGGATGATGGGAGTGATACATTGTATGATAGGAGATTAGATTGTGATCTCCTGGGGTCAGGGATGATGGGAGTGATACATTGTATGATAGGAGATTAGATTGTGATCCCCTGGGGTCCGGGATGATGGGAGTGATACATTGTATGATAGGAGATTAGATTGTGAGCTCCTGGGGTCAGGGATGATGGGAGTGATACATTGTATGTGATAGGAGATTAGATTGTGATCTCCTGGGGTCAGGGATGATGGGAGTGATACATTGTATGATAGGTGATTAGATTGTGAGCTCCTGGGGTCAGGGATGATGGGAGTGATACATTGTATGATAGGAGATTAGATTGTGATCCCCTGGGGTCCGGGATGATGGGAGTGATACATTGTATGATAGGAGATTAGATTGTGAGCTCCTGGGGTCAGGGATAATGGGAGTGATACATTGTATGATAGGAGATTAGATTGTGATCCCCTGGGGTCCGGGATGATGGGAGTGATACATTGTATGTGATAGATTAGATTGTGAGCTCCTGGGGTCAGGGATGATGGGAGTGATACATCGTATGTGATAGGAGATTAGATTGTGAGCTCCTGGGGTCAGGGATGATGGGAGTGATACATCGTATGTGATAGGAGATTAGATTGTGAGCTCCTGGGGTCAGGGATGATGGGAGTGATACATTGTATGTGATAGATTAGATTGTGAGCTCCTGGGGTCAGGGATGATGGGAGTGATACATTGTATGTGATAGATTAGATTGTGAGCTCCTGGGGTCAGGGATGATGGGAGTGATACATTGTATGTGATAGATTAGATTGTGATCTCCTGGGGTCAGGGATGATGGGAGTGATACATTGTATGTGATAGATTAGATTGTGAGCTCCTGGGGTCAGGGATTGATAATTATCTCCTCACAGACATATAACACAGACGCCCAGGTCCCGGACAGCGCAGCTACGGCCACGGCTTTCCTGTGTGGTGTGAAGACCAATAAGGCAATCATCGGGCTGAGCGCCGCCACCGAGCTGGGATCCTGTAACACGTCCAAAGGCAACGAAGTGGACTCCATCCTGAAGTGGGCAAAGGCGGCAGGTGTGTGCCAAGTATTCATCATGCCAAAGGGGCGGGGCTGTGATCACATGTCATTATATTACTATTATATTATATCAGTGATGTCATACAGGGGGCGGGGCTGTGATCACATGTCATTATATTATTATTATATTATATCAGTGATGTCATACAGGGGGCAGGGATGTGATCACATGTCATTATATTACTATTATATTATATCAGTGATGTCATACAGGGGGCGGGGCTGTCATCACATGTCATTATATTACTATTCTATTATATCAGTGATGTCATACAGGGGGCGGGGCTGTGATCACGTCATTATATTACTATTATATTATATCAGTGATGTCATACAGGGGGCGGGGCTGTGATCACATCATTATGTTACTATTATATTATATCAGTGATGTCATACAGGGGGAGGAGCTGTGACTACCCCTCAGACATTATATACAGGCTGGATGTGATGTGAGTGACGGACATTGGTGTCAATCATTTCTAGGGAAGTCAGTCGGAGTAGTAACAACCACCAGGATCAATCACGCCACCCCGGCTGCTGCATACGCCCACAGCGCTAATCGTGACTGGTATTCAGATGCTGACATGCCACCGGACGCCATCTGTCAGGGCTGTAAGGATATTGCTTGGCAACTGGTTAACAACATAGCAGATATAGAGGTGAGGGGCCCAGGGGCCACAGATGGGATACTGGGAGATGTGACTCACGGTTATGACGAATTTCCTAAATTTTTGCACAAGTTCTTATGGGAGGAGGCAGAAAGTACATGTACCCAAACGGCACCCAGGATATAGAATACCCCCTGGACCCCCAGGCCAATGGCACAAGACTGGACGGGCAAGACTTAGTAGATCTCTGGTACAAGAAGAAACCGCCCTCCAAGGTAAGGAACAGGTTAAATTCAGAAGCTCCAATCTGTGACATAAGACAGGATTAAAATGGTGACCGACCTTATCTTGTCATCTACTCCAGTCACTTCCAGAGCTGCAGATGGTTGATAGCAGCCATTCTACTGCCGGTCCTAGGAACAAACAGCTGTTTTAAAGATTTCTGTCATGAAAGGTGGGCAGGGAGCAGGGAGAAGTGGGCCCTAACTGTCCCTACAACCGCTGTCCCTTCCTATTGCCCATCCACCCTAAACAACGGATCGACAACCACGAGGACGGTCCCTATACTGCGCTATAGTGCTGGGGCGTCAGAGTCAAACAAAACAAAATGTCGGGGGAACAAGTCAGGAACATAACAGGAAACTACAAAGCTACAAACAGATATACCGGGCAGGATATAGCCTACTAACAGATATACCGGGCAGGATATAGCCTACTAACAGATATACAAGGCAGGATATAGCCTACTAACAGATATACAAGGCAGGATATAGCATACTAGAAAACAGTTCAAGAACTGGGATCAAGATTAATGGCAGATATGATAATATGAACAAGACTAGATATGGGGATAAATATGCAGCTGAAAAAAAAACAGGAGATGCAGGGGATGAACAGGTTAACTGAATGTCAAAACACTAAACGGGTCAGGAAATCAAGAGCACTGTTCACACTGGACTCAGAACAAGGAACACACTAGACACCCCACTCCAATCATGGAGAGACATCAATACCAAGCCAAATAGGCTCCTAGCCAGCGGGCAATCTCCATCGAGTGATCAGGATACTGGCCTAGGAGGAAACAAAAAAATCCTAAATACACACAAACACAGGTACAGGCACAAGACTAACTCACTCCTAGATAGATGGATTAGCAAAAGGCTCAGAACAGGATTCTATTCTAGGAGATCCAGGATCAAACAAGGTCAAAATAGGACTAACAAACGCACAGTGTGAATACAGACTAAGGCAACACAAACCAAAGTGAACAATACAAGAATACTAAAACCTGAAAAAGGTACTAATACAAGACAAGCTAAAATCTATATAAAATAACTAATACATGGAGCCATGGCTAAATAAAGACATTAGTGCAAACACACAGACATAGCAAAATAATGTAACAGGTGTAATTACCTGCCCAGAGCAGCACCTGAAGAGGCCTTATATATCCTGCCAGTGCTGAAGGGCTGGAAGGTTAACTCTTCCCTATCCTTTGGAGAGGGGATAAGATGTTTTTGCCCGGAATACCCCTTTAAGACAGGGATGAGATGACTGCTTGGATTCTTCTCCTACCCTCTAACTTTGGATGACACTGACCTATGGTAGGTGCAGGTAAGTGCTGAGATGATTTCTGGACGTGTGGCCCTTCCTTCCACCATTGTTGGTAGCACATTGTTGTCACTGGAGTATAAGGACCGTTACTCAGTATTTTGGGATAAATTCGGTCATCTGTCCTAGGTCTCCCAATACGTGTGGAACAGGACTCAGCTGATGGGGCTGGACCCAGGAAAGGTGGACTATCTGATGGGTGAGTAGTGGTGGCATCTCATGTTGGCTTGGTTCCCACTGACATCTCGCTATTCGGTCTACCGCTATGTGCTACAGGATTCGGTCTGCCGCCATACCCCCTCACTCATCTCCCTCCATCTTTGTAGGTCTCTTTGAGCCATCTGATCTCCAGTACGAGCTGGAGAGAAATACCTCGACTGACCCGGCCCTCTCAGAGATGGTCACAGTCGCCATCCGCATCCTACAAAAAAACCCTAAAGGCTTCTACCTGCTGGTGGAAGGTGAGTTGTTGTATCTGGCAGATCTCTGAGGGGTTCACACGGCCGCTATGGCCTCTGCCCCTTCATGAGTTACACATTAGGTAGTTTGGGGCAGACGGCAGATCTGGTAAGAGTTGGATTACTGCACAATGCTCTGCCATCATCTGTTCTGCCCGCAGCATCGGGAATAACCAGTAACCTCTGTCACAACACCAGGTGGACGGATCGACCACGGCCACCATGCTGGGCAGGCGAGTCTTGCCCTACACGAGGCTGTGGAGATGGACAGAGCTGTGGGCCTTGCTGGGACTTTGACCTCAGAGGAGGACACACTGACCCTGGTTACTGCTGACCACTCCCACGTCTTCACCCATGGGGGCGACGCACCCAGAGGAAACCCCATACTTGGTAAGAGCACCCACACAACAATGTGTGTGTATATATATATATATATATATATATGATCAACATAACAGTATAAACAGTCTCTGTAATGCTTGCAGTGACAAGTCATTTCTCTCCCTGAAAAGCAGCTCTTTTAGAAGGCAGTCTCCCTCTCTCTGCAGAGCAGCTTTGTAGAAGGCAGTCTCCCTCTCTGCAGAGCAGCTTTGTAGCAGGCTGTCACCCTCTCTCTGCAGAGCAGCTTTGTAGCAGGCTGTCTCCCTCTCTCTGCAGAGCAGCTTTGTAGCAGGCTGTCACCCTCTCTGCAGAGCAGCTTTGTAACAGGCTGTCTCCCTCTCTCTGCAGAGCAGCTTTGTAGCAGGCTGTCTCGCTCTCTCTGCAGAGCAGCTTTGTAGCAGGCTGTCTCCCTCTCTCTGCAGAGCAGCTTTGTAACAGGCTGTCTCCCTCTCTCTGCAGAGCAGCTTTGTAGCAGGCTGTCACCCTCTCTGCAGAGCAGCTTTGTAGCAGGCTGTCACCCTCTCTCCCTCTCTCTGCAGAGCAGCTTTGTAGCAGGCTGTCTCCCTCTCTCCCTCTCTGCAGAGCAGCTTTGTAGCAGGCTGTCACCCTCTCTCCCTCTCTGCAGAGCAGCTTTGTAGCAGGCTGTCACCCTCTCTGCAGAGCAGCTTTGTAGCAGGCTGTCACCCTCTCTCTGCAGAGCAGCTTTGTAGCAGGCTGTCACCCTCTCTCTGCAGAGCAGCTTTGTAGCAGGCTGTCTCTCTCCCTCTCTGCAGAGCAGCTTTGTAGCAGGCTGTCTCCCTCTCTCTGCAGAGCAGCTTTGTAGCAGTCTGTCACCCTCTCTCTGCAGAGCAGCTTTGTAGCAGGCTGTCACCCTCTCTGCAGAGCAGCTTTGTAGCAGGCTGTCACCCTCTCTCTGCAGAGCAGCTTAGTAGCAGGCTGTCACCCTCTCTCCCTCTCTGCAGAGCAGCTTTGTAGCAGGCTGTCACCCTCTCTCTGCAGAGCAGCTTTGTAGCAGGCTGTCACCCTCTCTGCAGAGCAGCTTTGTAGCAGGCTGTCACCCTCTCTCCCTCTCTGCAGAGCAGCTTTGTAGCAGGCTGTCACCCTCTCTCCCTCTCTGCAGAGCAGCTTTGTAGCAGGCTGTCACCCTCTCTCTGCAGAGCAGCTTTGTAGCAGGCTGTCACCCTCTCTCTGCAGAGCAGCTTTGTAGCAGGCTGTCTCTCTCCCTCTCTGCAGAGCAGCTTTGTAGCAGGCTGTCTCCCTCTCTCTGCAGAGCAGCTTTGTAGCAGGCTGTCACCCTCTCTCTGCAGAGCAGCTTTGTAGCAGGCTGTCACCCTCTCTCTGCAGAGCAGCTTTGTAGCAGGCTGTCACCCTCTCTCTGCAGAGCAGCTTTGTAGCAGGCTGTCACCCTCTCTCTGCAGAGCAGCTTTGTAGCAGGCTGTCACCCTCTCTCTGCAGAGCAGCTTTGTAGCAGGCTGTCTCTCTCCCTCTCTGCAGAGCAGCTTTGTAGCAGCTGTCTCCCTCTCTGCAGAGCAACAGTCTCCCTCTGTGCAGAACAGCCCCTGTAGCAGGCTGGTTTTCACTGAGGTGAGATTACTGTGTGGTGGCCCAGTACAGGAGATGTTACCCCGTGCTCCTGCTGTTCTGTCGGGCAGCCTCCTTCAGTGTCCCCCAAGGTCAATAAATGGTAAATATAAATGGTAAATATGTTTTACCATGTAACATGTTATAAAATGTAATGTTGCTTTAAGAGTTATACCATGTGATATGTCATGTAATTGTTACCCAGGAGGTATTAGTGACCCGGTGATCCCAGGGGTGACCTATAGGCTCCCTGCTAGTCTCCCCCATATAATGACCTATGTGCTCCCTGCTGGTCTCCCCCATATAATCCCTGGGTGGAGCTTCTCTCTCTTCTGCTGAGGTCCAGTGCAGTCTTGTCTAGTGTGTGTGTTCTGAGTGTTGGAGACCTCAAAGTCCAGTCCTGCAGCTGCCATCAAGTCAAGTAAGATAAAGTCACAGCTTTATGAGTCAAGTCAGTCCCTGTCATCTGTCAAGTCAGCGTGGTCTGCATTCAGTTGTCCAGTCGTACTACAAGTCCCAGCAATCCCTTAAGGTCTCTGCATCACTGGTCACCTCCGTGGTCCCTGGCTGAACTGTATAGACTTTACCATCTGTCTCCCCTCAGTGAAGCTACCGTTGTCCGTAACTTGGCGTCGGAGTCTTTATTGCCCCCGCGCCTAGCCCAGGATCCAGCGGTATACCTTCAGGTGGTTATAGGCTAAACCACGCCCTGGCGTCACGAATACAAGGGGTAAATGCCATCTGCCCCTAGGGTAACAACATCTGCCCTGCACCACACACACCCCGCCACCACAACTGGACCCCTGTATACATGAATGAGGAGCTGCATAATCCGGTTATAGCTCCGGCCAACTACAAATAATGTCAGCTCTATGGGGGTCCTAAGAGGTTCTGCGGGGGGAGCAGACATCTTGTAATGTGTTCTCTTCCCCCCCCAGGACTTGTTCAGGAGCAGAGTAATGTGGACGGGATGCCTTACACCTCCCTTCTCTATGGGAACGGACCGGGATTCAAGATAGAAGAAGGAAAGCGAGAGAACATCACAGGCGTAGACACAGGTGAGATCTCCCCCATTATCTGGACCCCATTATATGGATCTGCTGGGTCATTATACTGATGCCCTCCTTATCCACAGAGGATGCCGGGTACCTCGCCCAGTCAGCGGTGCCCCTCAAATACGAGACGCACGGAGGAGAAGATGTCGCCATCTTTGCAAAAGGCCCAATGGCTCATCTCCTACACGGCGTGGTGGAGCAGAGCTACATACCCTACGCCATGGGCTACGCTGCCTGTATTGGGCCCAACCAGGAGCACTGCAGCGGGCGCAAAGGACATGGGCGACCCCCACCCGGGTACTAGAAGTCACAGCAAGGCCACGTCCTCAAAGTCCTAACCAGCCGATCACTGCGGACTGTATATTATAACAATGACACGATATTAAAGGGCGCTGATCCAACATATAATGGAAAGTTCTGCAATGTGTAGATTAATTCATCACAACAAAGATCTGCTGGATGTCAGTGAATGGAACAACTAAACCTAAAAACCTTCCTAGACCGAGTCCTGCTCTCACAGCAGAGGATTTGTTGCAACTGTAGCCAGTTTAGACTCCTCTGTTCTCCTCCAGACTCCTCTGTCCTCCTCTCCAGACTCCTCTGTCCTCCTCCTCCAGACTCCTCTGTCCTCCTCTCCTGACCCCTCTGTCCTCCTCCTCCAGACTCCTCTGTCCTCCTCTCCTGACCCCTCTGTCCTCCTCCTCCAGACTCCTCTGTCCTCCTCTCCTGACCCCTCTGTCCTCCTCTCCAGACCCCTCTGTCCTCCTCTCCAGACCCCTCTGTCCTCCTCTCCAGACTCCTCTGTCCTCCTCCAGACTCCTCCTTTCCTCCTCTCCAGACCCCTCTGTCCTCCTCCAGACCCCTCTGTCCTCCTCCTCCTCCAGACCCCTCTGTCCTCCTCCTCCTCCAGACTCCTCTGTCCTCCTCCTCTCCAGACTCCTCTGTCCTCCTCCAGAACATATGAGAGCAGTGCAGCACCTGTCGCCTCCCCCTAGAACCTACTCAGACTCCTTCTTACTATAACAATAGAAAATGTTTGCAGCACTGCAGGAAATCATTACATTAGGAATTTATCATTATATACAGTGATTCCCCCGACATACGATCATTTCAATATACGATGCTTTTATATGTCGGGGCCATCGCATAAACGGCTATCCCTCTGCGCAGACTTCTTCATCTGCCGCCCTTTAATGTGCCCCGTGTGCTCCGGTGAGTGCCACTCATCTGTCCCCGCCGCTCCGGACCGTCCTCTTCATGCTCTGCTGCATGGCGTGATGACTATACACTCAGAGCCTCCAGCACTGCAGGGAGCTCACAAAGGTGGGTGCGCAATGACAGATTGCGGGGTCCCCAGCGGCGGAACCACCGCGATCATGCACATTTCTATATTTGCGCAATATTTATCAAAGGACGTCCACAACTTTTGTAAATTTTGAGCTCAATAGACACCTAATTATAAATGTCCCTATAAATATATATATATATATATATATATATATATATATATATATATATATACAGCTGTCTGCAGATGGGTAGAAACTTTCCTTTTGGGAAGTAGTCTGGCTTGGCATAAATCCCGATCAGCTTTTCATATTCCTTAACAGGAGCTAAGCTGATACCAGGGAACACTACCTGAATAAGTTGGTGTAATGAGCTGCTTTGCATATTCCCCTATATATATATATATATATATATATATATATATATATATATATATATATGATTCTACTTCACAACTACATGCTGCGTCTAGTGTCATCGGATGGGAAGAGGTCTCCTGCCATCTAGTGTCTGATTTATAGTATTACATGAGATCTCCTCATCAGAAGCTGTAAGGCGCCCAAAGAAGTCTACAGGAGGGCGCTGTGCGTAATTATGGCATAGAGCAGTGTTCCCCAACCAAGGTGCCTCCAGATATTGCTAAACTATAACTCCCAGCATGCCCGGACAGCCGTTGGCTGTCCGGGCATGCTGAGAGTTGTAGTTTTGCAGCAGCTGGAAAAACCCTGGTTGGGAAACACTAGAGATTAAAGGGGTACTCCAGGAAAAAAAACTTTTTTATATATTTATCAACTGGCTCCAGAAAGTTAAACAGATGTGCAAATTACTTCTATAAAAAAAAAATCTTAACCCTACCAATAATTATCAGCTGCTGAAGTTGAGTTGTTCTTTTCTGTCTGGCAACAGTGCTCTCTGCTGACATCTCTGCTTGTCTCGGGAACTGCACAGAGTAGAAGAGGTTTGCTATGGGGATTTGCTTCTACTCTGGACAGTTCCCGAGACACCAGAGAGCACTTAGACAGAAAAGAACAAGTCAACTTTAGCAGCTCATAAGTACTGAAAGGATTAAGATTTTTTTTTTAATAAAAGTAATTTACAAATCTCTTTAACTCTCTGGAGCCAGTTGATAACCCCTTTTAATGTAATACTATAGGATTACATTCATCTGTATGAGCAATTGAATGGTTGATGGCTTTTGGAAGGCGAGGAGGAGAAAACAAAAACTGTACTGGAGGGTTAGGGGTTAAATTGTTGATGCGCCTCGGCGATACGTTTGGACTGAGGGGTCTTGACCCGTGTTCAGACATATTTTAGGACGTTGAGGGGGAGATTTATGAGGAGAAGTTGACCGGTTGCTCGTAGCAACCAGTCAGAGGGCATCTTTCATTTCTCAGAGGTCCTTTTTCAAAAGTGAAAGCAGCGATCTGATTGGTCCTTTTTCAAAAGTGAAAGCAGCGATCTGATTGGTCGCTATGGGCAACAGCACCGCTCTTCCTCTACACAGGTTTTGATAAATCTCCCCCCTCAGTGATTTTATCCCTCTGGACGGCCCTCACAGCTCTGCTACATACAAAAAGCGGAGAGGAGTAGGTGCTGGGCCGGTTACTACATCATATTAAGGGTTAATAGGAGGCAACGATGTCCAGGCGGCTCCTCCTCTGCGCCTATTAATAAGGATGGGGGGGAGGGCGGCTCTTTTGGGTGCTGGTCACTTTCTCCTTGGAGTCCGGTGAGTGCCGTAGAGGATCGGTATCATGGAAAGGCCGAGAGTTTTTGTTGTTTTGTTATTTCCAGCCTTTAGCTTCAAAAGCTGCATCCAAAAATACCAGAATGTGAACACGCGCCTATACCGGAGTGGATAGAACTTTTTCTTTATAGAGCAGTAATTCCCAACCAGGGTGCCTCCAGCTGTTGCAAAACTACAACTCCCAGCATGCCCGGACAGCCTTTGGCTGTCCGGGCATGCTGGGCGTTGTAGTTATGCAACAGCTGGAGGTGCATTGGTTGGGGAAACACTGATCTAATTGCTGGTCAACCTGCACCTTCTGCCCCCTGCAGGACACCTGTCTACATACATGGCTGACCTCTCTACAGATCTGCAGAACATCGCTCTGCTCTCTCTACCTCCTGATACATAGTGATATATCCTGCAGATTATTACACCACTGACCTCTATACAGATCTGCAGAACATCGCTCTGTCCTCTCTACCTCCTGATACATAGTGATATATCCTGCAGATTATTACACCACTGACCTCTCTACAGATCTGCAGAACATCGCTCTGTCCTCTCTACCTCCTGATACATAGTGATATATCCTGCAGATTATTACACCTCTGACCTATCTACAGATCTGCAGAACATCGCTCTGTCCTCTCTCCTCCTGATACATAGTCATATATCCTGCAGATTATTACACCTGACTTCTCTACAGATCTGCAGAACATCGCTCTGTCCTCTCTACCTCCTGATACATAGTGATCTATCCTGCAGATTATTACACCACTGACCTCTCTACAGATCTGCAGAACATCGCTCTGTCCTCTCTACCTCCTGATACATAGTGATATATCCTGCAGATTATTACACCTAGGTCTGCAGAACATTGCTCTGTCCTCTCTACCTCCTGATACATAGTGATATATCCTGCAGATTATTACACCTAGGTCTGCAGAACATCGCTCTGTCCTCTCCTCCTCCTGATACATAGTGATAGATCCTGCAGATTATTACACCACTGACCTCTCTACAGATCTGCAGAACATCGCTCTGTCCTCTCCTCCTCCTGATACATAGTGATAGATCCTGCAGATTATTACACCACTGACCTCTCTACAGATCTGCAGAACATCGCTCTGTCCTCTCTACCTCCTGATACATAGTGATATATCCTGCAGATTATTACACCTAGGTCTGCAGAACATTGCTCTGTCCTCTCTACCTCCTGATACATAGTGATATATCCTGCAGATTATTACACCTAGGTCTGCAGAACATCGCTCTGTCCTCTCCTCCTCCTGATACATAGTGATAGATCCTGCAGATTATTACACCACTGACCTCTCTACAGATCTGCAGAACATCGCTCTGTCCTCTCTACCTCCTGATACATAGTGATATATCCTGCAGATTATTACACCACTGACCTCTTTATATCTGCAGAACATCACTGTCCTCTCTACCTCCTGATACATAGTGATATATCCTGCAGATTATTACACCACTGACCTCTCTACAGATCTGCAGAACATTGCTCTGTCCTCTCTACCTCCTGATACATAGTGATAGATCCTGCAGATTATTACACCTCTGACCTCTCTACAGATCTGCAGAACATCGCTCTGTCTGCTCTGCCTCCTGATACATAGTGATATATCCTGCAGACTATCGCACCCCTGTTTCTCAGGAGGGATATTTGGGGTGGGGGTGTTTTGTGGGATTAGTTCTCAGCGTTTCATCCTGTTCTGAGGGCTGGAAGAGATCGCAGTAATGACCCTCCGGCAGGTTGCGGCTGCGCCGGGCGCTGGTCCAGCTCTGCGCGGTCTTGGCGATTCTTTGGAACAATGTTTTGTGGTTGAACTTTTTGTTGCTATTAACAATAATTGATGTTTCCGTGTTCTGGTCACTGGAGGAAGCGCCAAACCTGCCCACAATGGAAAGACTCTGCATGGGGGGGGGGGATTACAGAAGGGGAGTCGCCATTTTAACATTGTGATATGGGTTAACAGTTACTGCATCCCTGCAGAATAGTGAGTGCAGCTCTGGAGGATAAGACATGATGTAACAGCAGAATAGTGAGTGCAGCTCTGGAGGATAAGACATGATGTAACAGCAGAATAGTGAGTGCGCAGAATTTGTTCTGCACTGTGTATGCAGGTTTGTTACAGTCGCAGGTATCCCGCAGCCCTTATTCTATAAATGTCTGGAAGGTTTTTCTCCTCAGACTATACAGGACACCATTGTACCCAGACGAGGGGGGGGGGGGGGTCTCCCCAAATAGACGTGGACCTGGGCAGACATTACTGCTGTGTGGCTGCTCCGTGTCCAGAGGCCAAGATCCTGCGGCTGGAAAACCTCCTGCCGGGAAAATATTGGCTATTTATACCCTGGCAGCGGCCTATACCCCAATAATACAGGGCCCTGCAGCACTGCCCCTAGTGGTCAGATGGGGCCCCACAATGATCTAGCACTGCCCCTGGTGATCTAATGGGGCCCACAGTGATCTGACCCTGATCCTTTAGTACCTGACCCTGGCTGTAGTGGTCAGAGGGGCCCCGCAACACTGCCCCTAGTGGTCAGATGGGGCCCACAGTGATCTAGCACTGCCCCCTAGTGGTCAGATGGGGCCCACAGTGATCTGACCCTGCAGCACTGCCCCTAGTGGTCAGATGGGACCCCAGTGATCTGACCCTGCAGCACTGCCCCTAGTGGTCAGATGGGACCCCACAGTGATCTGACCCTGCAGCACTGCCCCTAGTGGTCAGATGGGGCCCCACAGTGATCTGCCCCTAGTGGTCAGATGGGGCCCACAGTGATCTAGCACTGCCCCTAGTGGTCAGATGGAGCCCACAGTGATCTGACCCTGCAGCACTGCCCCTAGTGGTCAGATGGGGCCCCACAATGATCTAGCACTGCCCCATGTGATCTAATGGGGCCCACAGTGACCTGTCCCTGATCCTTTAGTACCTGACCCTGGCTGTAGTGGTCAGAGGGGCCCCGCAACACTGTCCCTAGTGGTCAGATGGGACCCCACAGTGATCTGACCCTGCAGCACTGCCCCTAGTGGTCAGATGGGACCCCACAGTGATCTGACCCTGCAGCACTGCCCCTAGTGGTCAGATGGGGCCCCCCGGTGCAGTGATCTCTCCCCCCTCATACGCGGTTTCAGCATTTACGTCTTTATTTACAGAAATGAAATGTAAGAATAAAATCCAATAAATGTACAAACCCTCTGGCCCAAAAATCCAGAATGATCCCCAATAATCCAATCCCCCCGAGTCCTGTCCTTCTCTACATCACCTCCTGCAGGGCTTTTCATCCAGCTTTCTCCAGCCTTTTCTGAACCATTCAGGATCCTGGGGAAGCTGGGTAACTTCCTTGCAGGGGCTGTGATGGCGGCCATATTGACTGTGTACTCGGGGTTGTTGGGGTGTCTGGGACGCCTGTCCGCTCCTTAGTGGTTGTGGTAAAGTCTTTGGTTGTGGGTGACACAGAACCTGCTGTGGACGGGTCTCCTGCGCCCCCCAGTGGACGGTGTAGCGGAGCCGACCGGAGCCGTGTAGAGTGAGGTAGGAGATCAACGCGCCGGTGGCTCACAGGATCAGCCGCACCGTGAGGGCGCTGAACAGCAGGGTGAGGGAGGCGGCGCTGCGCCCCGCGCCCCCGGTCACGCAGTGGTCGCGGTTTTGTCCTATGCAGGAGGCGTACGCCATGACGTGCGGGATGTAGTTCTGCTCGTGGACGCCGTGCAGCAGGTGCGCCATCGGACCCTTAGCGAAAACAGCGACGTCTTCTCCGCCGTGCGTCTCCTGGCGTAGGGGGACGGCGGACTGCGCCTGGTAGGACGATAGAGCTGAAAGAACGCCGAGACGGTTAGAATTCACTAGAACTCGCAAAATCCTGCAGCTTCCAGTCACTGACAACAAGCAGGGGTCTTACTGTTTTTTAAACATCTGAGCACTTGTCAGTTGTTTAGAATGAAACATTGTAACAAATTACCAGAAAAAGAAAGTAAATGGTGTTGCTTATACATTGTAACGAGCCCCCAGCTGTGATTAGTTTTAGACTGGGCAACTGTCTATATCAGCGTTTCCCAACCAGGGGTGCCTCCAGCTGTTGCAAAACTACAACTCCCAGCATGCCCGGACAGCCGTTGGCTGTCTGAGCATGCTGGGAGTTGTAGTTTTGCAGCAGCTGGAGGCATCCTAGTGGGAAAACGCTACATTAAACACACATTTTCTGTGGGTCAGGCTGATGATCACATGACCCAGTTACAGTAATAAAATGCAATGAAGCACCGCTTGTCTGGGCATACTGGGAGTTGTATTTTTTTTCAACAGCTGGAGGCACTTTGGTTGGGAAATGCTGATCTAGATAGGATTGCCTGGTCTAATAGTTCTCACAGCTGGGGGCTCGTTACAATGTATCGGTGTTATGTAATCTTACTTTCTTTTTCTGGTAGTTTGTTACAATGTATCATTGTCTGGACTGGCTACAACGGTAACAAATCCTCAGATGTGAGAAATGTTCCTCATTTTTAAAGCATTGGGGAGTGAGCAACAGCTACAACAACCTGAGCCTCTGATAGTGTCTCCAACCAGGGTGCCTCCAGCTGTTGCAAAACTACAACTCCCAGCATGCTTGGACAGCCAACGGCCGTCCGGGCCTATCTGAGTTGTAGTTTTGCAACAGCTGGAGGCACCCTGGTTGGGAAACGCTGATATAGAAATAATTGCCCCGGTCTAATAGTTCTCACAGCTGGGGCCTCGTTACAATGTATCAGCGTTTTATAATCTTAATACAATCTTGTTACAATGGTAACAAATCGAGCAGTGCTGTAATGTAAAGCATGGGGGAGCTGAGCCTCTGAGACAGTGTCTCCCCAACCAGGGTGCCTCCAGCTGTTGCAAAACTACAACTCCCAGCATGCCCGGACAGTCTTTAGCTGGGAGTTGTTGTCTCGGAAAGCAGTGTTGTAGTGTAAAGCATGGGGAAGCGAACAAGTAGCTGCAACAGTATGAGCCTCTGATACAGCGTTTCCCAACCAGGGTGCCTCCAGCTGTTGCAAAACTACAACTCCCAGCATGCCCGGACAGCCGTTTGCTGTCCGGGCATGCTGGGAGTTGTAGTTTTGCAGTAGCTGGAGGAACTCTGGTTGGGAAACGCTGATATAGATAGGATACCTGGTCGAATAGTTCTCACAGCTGGGGGCTCGTTACAATGTATCAGCGTTTTATAATACAATCTTGTTACAATGTATCATTGTCTGGACTGACTACAATGGTAACTATTAGAGATGAGCGAACTTACAGTAAATTCAATTCGTCATGAACTTCTCGGCTCGGCAGTTGATGACTTTTCCTGCATAAATTTAGTTCAGCTTTCCGGTGCTCCGGTGGGCTGGAAAAGGTGGATACTGTCCTAGGAAAGAGTCTCCTAGGACTGTATCCACCTTTTCCAGCCCACCGGAGCACCAGAAAGCTGAACTAATTTATGCAGGAAAAGTCATCAACTGCCGAGCCGAGAAGTTCGTGACGAATTGAATTTACTGTAAGTTCGCTCATCTCTAGTAACAATCAAGCAGTGCTGTAATGTAAAGCATGGGGAGCGAGCAACATATACAACAACCTGAGTCTGATAGTCTCCCCAAACAGGGTGCCTCCAGCTGTTGAAAAACTACAACTCCCAGAATGCCCAGAGAGCCGTTGGCTGTCCGAGCATCCTGGGAGTTGTAGTTTTGCAACAGCTGGAGGCACTGTAGTTGGAGTTAACGTTGATCTATACTCACTGTGATCCACAGTGGAGACGTTTTCGCGGTTTCCGTCCACTAGTTTGTACCCGGGGCCGTTTCCGTACAGGATGGACGTGAAGGGTTTCTGGTCGATGTCACTCAGCATCGGGGCCAGACCTGCAATGACAAGGAGGTCACATGACTGATCGGGGGGGGGGGGGGGAGCCGCGTCCATGACGCCGTATATGATGGAGATCCTCCCACTCACCAAAGATGGAGGTGCCGCGGTGCGTGTAGCCGCCGAACGTGAAGACGTGGGAGTGGTCGGCGGTGACCACGGTCAGGGTGTCGTCCACGGAGGTCATGTTGGCGGCGAGGCCTATGGCGCGGTCCATCTCCACCGCTTCGTAGAGCGCTTGCTTGGCTTTACCCTCGTGATGCCCGTGGTCAATGCGTCCACCTGACCGACAACATAATGCTCGTTACTGACTGGAGGGGGTTAAAGGGGTACTCCGTCCCAGAGATCGTGCCGGAGTTCTGATCACCTAGGCTAAGTCCACACTGTGGAATTCCTGCCGGAGACCAAGCCGGCGGCACTAGGACCGCACAGACTGCATTGCCGTCCCCATAGACGGCAATGCATTTCTGGGTAGATCTTTTGGTAGATCTGCTCAGAAATGCATTGACATCTATGGGGACGGCAATGCAGTCAGTGCGGTCCTAGTGCCGCCGGCTTGGTCTCCGGCAGAAATCCCAGTGTGAACCCAGCCATCCTTTGGATAGGGGATAAGATGTCTAGGGGTGGAGTACGCCTTTAATATCTGGGTGGTAAGTCTCCCGTTTGGGGTCACTCACCCTCTACCAATAGGAAGAAGCCTTTGGGGTTCTTCTTTAGGATGCTGATGGCCACCTTCACCATCTCGGGGAGGGACGGGTCCGTAGACTGGTTCCGGTCCAGCTCGTACACCAGGTCTCCCGGCTCGAACAGACCTGGAAACAAATGGTTATTATGGGGGGTTCAGGCTGTGGGGCGCCCCCTGTAGGCTCCGAGCATTCAGCACTTACCCAACAGATAGTCCACGTCCTGTGGCTTCAGGGCCATCAGCTGCTCCTGGTTCCAGATGTAATGTGCCGCCTGTGAGAAACATGGAGAATGTGAGCGACTTATGGTGTGCAGTCAGTATAGTCAGCTCCTGTGCGCCCCCTAGTGGTGGCAGCAGAATGTTATGTACAGTCAGTATACAGTTGGCTCCAGAGCACCATCTAGTGGTGGCAGCAGACTATAATATGAAGTCAGTATACAGTCAGCTTCTAAGCTCCCCCTAGTGGTAGCACAATGGTATCATAAAAAATCAATATACAGTCAGCTCCTGAGTTCCCCCTAGTGGTGGTAGCAAAATAGCATAAGAAATCAATATAACTCCCCTCTTGTTAGAATATTAAGTGTGTAATATTGTAATGTCTTTATTTGTACCCCCCCAAAGTTGAAAATGTTCTGTGGAATCTCTTGGTGCTTTATAAATATATAAATATTATAATAATCAGCTCCTGAGCTCCCCCTAGTGGTGGCAGCTGAATAGAATCTTAAGCAGTCAGTTCCTGAGCTCCCCCTAGTGGTGGCAGCTGAATAGAATCTTAAGCAGTCGGTTCCTGAGCTCCCCCTAGTGGTGGCAGCTGAATAGAATCTTAAGCAATCAGTTCCTGAGCTCCCCCTAGTGGTGGCAGCTGAATAGAATCTTAAGCAGTCAGTTCCTGAGCTCCCCCTAGTGGTGGCAGCTGAATAGAATAATTAGCAGTCAGTTCCTGAGCCCCCCCCTAGTGGTGGACGCAGGATGTTAACTTGTTCTCCATTTCTTGTGTTTTTAAGGAGTGAAGATCTGTGACTTCCAGCAGGATGGCGGCGGGTGCGGTGCTGGACATGTTTTCTAAAGCAGGTAAGTGACTGCACTGTGTTCTGTTCTTGGGGCCACATTTATAAAGAACTCCTCCTGCCGCCCCCCCCCCCCCCCCCCAGTGGATAGATGGTAGTATCACTGTTGTACCTTGTGTTGCGGCTTCTTCTCCCTCCACACTCGGGTCAGGTTCAGTCCATCGAGCCTCGTGCCGTTTGACTTCCCATCTTTGGGGTACTCCACGTCGGGGGTGTTTTTGGGGAACATGTACTTCCTGCCCCCGCCCATGATAACCTGTAATAAGAGAGAGAATGGCGTCAGGTCTCACAGATTCTTCTTCTCTTCCAGTGAAAATCCTTCTGCTCCAGATCTGGATCCGATCAGAATCGCACAAAACCGTGAGTCATTAACCTGACGCCCCCCATGTATGTGCCCCCCATCCCATCTCCACAATGTGCCCCCCATCTCCACAATGTGCCCCCCATCCCATCTCCACAATGTGCCCCCCATCTCCACAATGTGCCCCCCCCCCATCCCATCTCCACAATGTGCCCCCCCATCTCCACAATGTGCCCCCCCCCATCTCCACAATGTGCCGCCCCATCTCCACAATGTGCCCCCCCATCGTCTTACCTCGATATCGGGGATGTTGTTGACGAGCTGCCAGGCGATGTCCTTACATCCTTCCTCCGCGGCTTCTTTGGGCATCTCATTATCGGAGTACCAGTCCCGGTTCACACAGTGGGCGTAGGCGGCACTTGGGGTGGCATGGTTAACCCTGGTAGTGGTCACCACCCCCACAGACTTGCCTGGGGAACAACAAGGATTAATGATGATTCTTACTGATCTGCTGGTGTCGGTCCTCCCTGCAGTTACTGTGCTATTCATGAAGCAGGAGGATCAGGATGAGCATTACTGTTATGTGTAATGCACGGCCCTTGCGTTCCCCTTGCTTCAGCAAACAGTTGGCGGTAATAAAAGGAACACGTATAGTAACAAAAAACACTAAAAATAAGAGAAACCGTGATTCCCCTTGTGCCGCGCACTGATACACCAGGCGGAAACTGCAAAGTAAATGTTAAAGAATAACCCTCCCTAAAAGAAGAATGTTCTTCAGGAACAGTTATGTAACATTGTGCAACAATAGACTTGGCAATATTCATCTCATTTGATCTACTTTATTTAATTTAGTGAATAGATATAAATTTCTAGTAAATCCTTTTGTAATCTATTTTATTTCTAGTACAATATCCCAATCTATCAATATAGATAAAAAAATCTGTATATAAAATATATAGAAGTTTTTTTTATAGATTAATATATTTATCTATAAAATGTATTTATAAAAATATTTTTTATAAATAAATTTTATAGATAAAAAATGTGTGTGTATATGTATATAATATATATGTGTATATATGTATATATATGTGTATATATATATAATATTATACACATAAATACATTTTATAGATAAATATATTAGACACATACCGGTAATAATTATCTATAAAATATATATATATAAAATATATATTTTTTAATACATTTTATAGATGAATATATTCTATAAAAAAAAACATATTTTATATAAAATATATATCTATAGATAGATAATTTTTTTTTTTGCCTATATGGTCTAGTGCAGTTTTCCCCAAGTGTCTCCAGCTGTTGCAAAGCTACAACTTCCAGCAGCCGTTGGCTGTCCGGGCATGCTGGGAGTTGTAGTTTTGCAATAGCTGGAGGAACTCTGGTTGGGAAACGCTGATATAGATGGGATGCCTGGTCTAATAGTTCTCACAGCTGGGGGCTCGTTACAATGTAGCAGTGTTATTTAATCTTACTTTCTGGTAGTTAGTTACAATGTATCATTGTCTGGACTGGGTACAACGGTAACAAATCCTCAGATGTGAGAAGTGTTCCTCGTTTTTAAAGCATTGGAGGAGCGCGCAACAGCTACAACAACCTGAGCCTCTGATAGTGTCTCCAACCAGGGGGCCTCCAGCTGTTGCAGAACTAAAACTCCCAGCATGCTTGGACAGCCAATGGCCGTCCGGGCCTATCTGAGTCACCCTGGTTGGGAAATGCTGATAAAGATAAAATTGCCCCCCGGTCTAATAGTTCTCACAGCTGGGGACTCGTTACAATGTATCAGCATTTTATAATACAATCTTGTTACAATGGTAACAAATGAAGCAGTGCTGTAGTGTAAAGAATGGGGGAGCTGAGCCTCTGAGACAGTGTCTCCCCAACCAGGGTGCCCTCCAGCTGTTGCAAAAACTACAACTCCCAGCATGCCCGGACAGCCTTTAGCTGGGAGTTGTTGTCTCAGAAACAACCTGAGCCTCTGATAGTGTCCTCGCCAACCAGTGAGCCTCCAGCTGTTGCAAAACTACAACTCCCAGCATGCCCGGACAGCCAACGGCTGTCCGGGCACGCTGGGAGTTTGTAGTTTTGCAACAGCTGGAGACGCACTGCTTAGGAAAACAATGGTCTAGTGGTGATTCCTTTTTAGTTAGAGCTACACAACTCATCTGTTATTTGCCTGGTCAATAGGTTTCTCATAGGCGGAATGTAATTGGGGGGGGGGGGGTTTTATATTTTGTAGGGGGGGCCTGTATGAGCATTTAACCTTAACAAAGAATCCCCAGCAATGTCCAGGAGCCCTCAAACGTCTGGATTTTGGGGGACATCCAATATGGCTGCCATCACGCGCTCTTTTAGCACCATCTATCACTATGACCAGATATGTAATTAAGTAGTCTAGGAAAGCTGGGTGATGGTCAAACTGATCATTGCCAATCAACTCTGTCCAGAAGGGGGGAGGGTTGAGGACTTTGGGGGAGTTCTTAGTAGACCCCCCCCCACCTCATTGCCCAACATGGCCGATCTAGTGATGGGAAGGGCCCCGATGCCGCTTTGCGCTCACCTGCGTCTTTGGCCCATTTTAAGATGGAATCGACCTCGTTGCCCTTGGTGGTGTTGCATTGACCTAGCACCGCTGCTGCGTTTCACGCCGACCGTCCCCCTCGTTGGCCTTCACTCCGCACAGGTAGGCGGGTGGCGGTGCCTGCGCTGTCTGGGACCTGCGCGTTGGTGTTATACGTCTGCGGGAAGGAAACAAAAACGGAAAACACGTCGGTGGGGGTCCCGGGCGGGGATGGGGCCCCTAACAGGTGACGGGTGTTCTATAATGGAGGGGAGACGTTACACGTTACGCGGTGGTTGTTGGGTTTTTGCAGCGTCATGTACACCCCGGAGCCCCCACCCTAGTGACACCAGATCCGCTTCATTGGTTTCTATTGTCTCCGGACGTTTGAAGTGCGGCAATAAAGAAGCCCCCACCTGCTTTGTCCCCCACCTCAGAACTTGTGGTTTTGGGAGAAGTTGTTTGTATACATCAAAGATGTGAAAGAATAAGAAAGGCGCAGGGGGGGGGGGGGGAGGGGGGGAGGTTCATATGGAGGGGCTGTGACCACAGGAGAGGACTATGGGAGATGATGTGATGTCCCGGTACAGGATATGCCTCCCGCAGTCCTATCAGCTGGAGTCCCCTGCAGGTCCCCATAATGTAATTAGTTGTACATTGAATGTAAAGGACCTTATGATATGGTATAGTCACATGATGGTTGTCACATGTTAGTCACCTGTGTTACCCAGAGAGCACCAGGTGACCAGATGACCAGTAAGCTAGCCTATGGGCACCTTGCACCACCCCCTTCATAAGAGGTGGAGGTCCTACAATCTCTTCCACCAAACTTTCTGCTGAGATAAAGTCCAGTCCAGACGTCTCGGGGTCAGTGTCCAGCACAGTCAGTAAGTCATCTGTCTGCTGTCACTATTGTGATGTCCCAGTACAAGACATGGTCCTGGACTAGCCTTAGGCTCTGTCGGGTTGAGACCCTCAGTGACCTGGGGGCTCCCCTGCAAGGTCTCCCCCTGTTGTTCCATAATGATGTGTATATCACTTTAATGCTTAGACAGCCTCCTTATGTATAGGTGGTAGAGGACCTGTGGAGGTCTCACATGTTGTTATGCAGTCACATGTTCTCCAAGAGAGCACCAGCTTAAACCTATGACCCACAGCTGGACCAATGGGCTTTAGTCCGGCCCCCCCCACTATATAAAGGGGTGTCCATTACAATTGACTCTTCTCTTCCTTTACGTTCCGTCCCCACATGACACGGCGGCCGACACTCCCCACAACGTTCTGATCCCCCGCAATCTATAACGTATCCCCTATCCTTTGTATAGGGGATAAGTGATGTTGTGCTGGAGTACTCCTTTAAACTCAGTAAAGCCTCTGTTAAACCATAACTGGTCGTGGACTCTCCTTTCACTACTAGCCATTGGAATAGCAGATACCATCATGTGGTTCCAGTACCCAAAAACCACTCTGGCGTCACGAATTATAGGGGTTAATACCATCTGATCCCACTACCTACACCGCTACACCCGTGGTGCCGCCATATACCAGTGGTCCACAACACCATCTTCAGTCAAGTGTATTATAGTCAGCGTGGCTGTCATAAAGTCTGTCAGTCACTACAAGTCCCAGCAAGCTGCGAGGTCCCTTGTGTTACTGGTCACCTCTCTGGGATCCTGGCCGAGCTGTAAAGACTCTTTCCATCTGTCTACCTCAGTAAAGCTACCGTTAACCCTAACCTGACTTTGGACTCTTATTTGCCTAACTAGGACTAGCGGAGATACCGTTCTGGTGATTCTCGGTAAAAACCACACCCTGGTGTCACGAACATTTAAGGGTTACCACCATCTTCCCCATACACCTCACACCGCACCCTGTGGCTCACTACAATGTAACCAGGATGAGATCACCATATAATACACTGGTATAATGGAGATAATCGGACCTGGCACAACAATTTTTGCCACCCTAGGTGGAAGCGAATTTTGCTGCCCCTTGACCCCACCCATTGGCTCCGCCCTTTGACACTCCCCCACTTTACTACTGGGGTAATACACTGTAACAACCCCCTGCTCATGTGAAGGTGGTTCTGGCTGGGTAGGTTTCATCAGATGATGGCTGGTTGCAAACTTCCTTGCAGCCGGCAGAGCGGCGCCCCCATCAAAGGGATTCTCTAGGCAGCTGCCTATTTTGCCTATAGGCAGAACCAGCCGTGGAGATAATCTGGGGGTCACAGCTCCTGTGTACAGGAGAGACCGCTGGACCCCTCCCTGCAGTGAACCACCACCCACAAGTATTCTGCCTGACCGCTCGCAGGTAACAGAACGTTTCATGTCCTGTGGTTTCCTGCCCGGTGATGCCCGGAGCCTGTGGCTGCCGCCTGCCGTCTGTGAGGCATGAACCGGAGCTTTAATAAAACTGGAGACACTGCTGCTAAATCCGGAGCTGGCATGGGGGGGGGGGGGGGGGGGGGGGGGAGACGGGGGACGGGCAGAATGATGGCCTTATAAAATCAGTGGGTGCCCTTTAAATGCCTATTATAGTCCCCCATTATGGTCCCTTTAAGACACTCACCTTTGCTAGAGCGACGTACGGGAACTTGTCCATTTCCAGAAACCGTCTCCTCTCCGGGGTTTCCAGCGAGCTGTCCCTTTAAGATACGTGTTGCTGTAACAGTGGGCACCCCCATACCTGTGATGACCAGAGGGGGCGTTTAGTCCTCATGTCCAGTAATACCCCCAGTATTACCCCATCAGATCTGCCCGGCTCTTACCATCTCCCAGGAACATGATGACGTTCTTGGCCTCGTTGGTGTTCAGCTTCTGCAGCTCCAGCGCTTGTCTCAGGGTGTCCTGCGCCTGCCGCCGCCAGTAGTTGGGGTTCTTCTCGCGCTCTGGTTGGATATGAGAGGTGTAAGGATACCGCGCCTGACTGGTTTAAGTCCACTGGTCTCCAGACTGCGGGCCTCCAGCTGTTGCAAAAACTACAACTCCCAGCATGCCCAGACAGCCAACGGCTGTCTGGGCATGCTGGGAGTTGTAGTTTTTAAAACAGCTGGAGGCCCACAGTCTGGAGACCACTGGGCTAGTCTATTGTATCCTAACCCGGACCTCTTCAGTACAAAAAAAACAGCACCACCCCGGTCCTCAGGCTGTATTTGGTTTTTACAGTTCACTTTCACTGAAGTGAATGGAGATGCTGGAAGTTGTAATTCCACATACAGCCCAAGGGCAGAGGTGGCGCTGTTGTAGGAAGATAATGGCTGTTCTATTCCTGGTAACCTAAAGGGGTACGCCGGTGGGAAAACATTTTTTTATAAATCAACTGGTGCCAGAAAGTTAAGCACACTTGTAAATTACTTCTATTAAAAAAAATCTTTACCCTTCCAGTACTTTTTAGCAGCTGTATGCTACAGAGGAAGTTCTTTTTCTTTTTGAATTTCTTTTGTCTTGTCCACAGTGCTCTCTGCTGACACCTTTGTCCATGTCAGGAACTGTCCAGAGTAGTATATGTTTGCTATGGGGATTTTTCTCCTGCTCCGGACAGTTCCTGATATGGGCATCAGGTGTCGGCAGAGAGCACTGTAGACAAGACAAAAAAGAAATTAAAGAAAAGAATTTCCTCTGTAACATACAGCTGCTAAAAAGTACTGGAAGGGTAAAGATTTTTTTTAATAGAAGTCATTTACAAATCTGTTTTAACTTTCTGGCACCATGTGATTTAAAAAAAAAAAATTCCACCAGAGTTCCCCTTTAACTTAGTCTGTCGTAAGTACGGTCTTAGGTTTTGCAATGCGAAAACATTGTGGCAAAAGGGTGGGGGGGGGGGGGGGCGGCGGCACAAGATGAATTGAGAATGAGAAATGTTATATGGTGGATGGCAGAAGAGGGACTACAGCTTTGGGGGGGGGACTGTAGAATAAGACATGATGTAACAGCAGAATAGTGAGTGCAGCTCTGGTGGATAAGACATGATGTAATAGAATAGTGAGTGCAGCTTTGAAGTTGACTGGAGAATAAGGATAAGACGTGATGTAACTGCAGAAAAGTGCAGCTCTAGAGGTGACTGGAGGATAATACATGATGTAATAGTATAGGGAGTGCAGCTCTGGAGGTCACCAGAGAAGACATGCTGTAACGGCAGAATAGTGAGTGCAGCTCTGGAGGATAAGACCTGATGTAATAGACTATGGAGTGCAGCTCTGAAGTTGACTGGAGAATAAGGATAAGACATGATGTAACGGCAGAATAGTGAGTGCAGCTCTGGAGGTGGCTGGAGGATAAGACATGATGTAACAGCAGAATAGTGAGTGCAGCTCTGGAGGTGACTGGAGGATAAGACATGATGTAATAGAATAGTGAGTGCAGCTCTGGAGGTCACCAGAGGATAAGACATGATGTAACAGCAGAATAGTGAGTGCGGTGCTGGAGGATAAGACCTGATATAATAGAACAGTGAGTGCAGCTCTGGAGGTGACTGGA
>NC_079198.1:4793874-4814941 GCF_029499605.1 Hyla sarda | reverse complement strand
AATAAGGATAAGACGTGATGTAACTGCAGAAAAGTGCAGCTCTAGAGGTGACTGGAGGATAATACATGATGTAATAGTATAGGGAGTGCAGCTCTGGAGGTCACCAGAGAAGACATGCTGTAACGGCAGAATAGTGAGTGCAGCTCTGGAGGATAAGACCTGATGTAATAGACTATGGAGTGCAGCTCTGAAGTTGACTGGAGAATAAGGATAAGACATGATGTAACAGCAGAATAGTGAGTGCAGCTCTGGAGGTGACTGGAGAATAAGGATAAGACATGATGTAACAGCAGAATAGTGAGTGCAGCTCTGGAGGTGACTGGAGGATAAGACATGATGTAATAGAATGAGTGCAGCTCTGGAGGTGACTGGAGGATAAGACATGATATAATAGAATAGTGAGTGCAGCTCTGGAGGAGACTGGAGGATAAGACATGATGTAATAGAACAGTGAGTGCAGCTCTGGAGGTGACTGGAGGATAAGACATGATGTAATAGAATAGTGAGCGCAGCTCTGGAGGTGACTGGAGGATAAGACATGGTGTAATAGAACAGCGAGTGCAGCTCTGGAGGTGACTGGAGGATAAGACATGATGTAATAGAATAGTGAGCGCAGCTCTGGAGGTGACTGGAGGATAAGTGCAGAGTAGCTCACGGCTTCCCTCTTACCTGGGAAGGTCTGACCCATGGTCGTCTTGATGACCAGCAGCAGTGCCCACCACCTCAGGTCCATCCTGTGCGCCCCTCAGTATCCACAGTCAGAAGAACTCCAACACCTTGTGTGCAGCCCTGTGATCAGAGGAGAGAATGAGCTCAGCCGGACCGTCCGCTGGGGGTTAGAATCCTAAATAGAACATTCGCCCCTCCTAAATATTCCCAGATATTCACATTAACTGCAGGTTGTGCGGCCCCTGAACCACCAGAGCAAATAGAGAAACCCCGGAACCCCCAATTACTGAGCAGACGCATCCATCAGGATAAAAGGAGCCAATACCCATCCCTGCCAGGGGCAAACAAACAGCCCAAAATATCCTGGCACAAGAGGGAGACGAAAGGTCGGGAGGAGGCAACACCGCCACACAGAGGACATTATAGAGCAAGACACTACCCCAGACGTGTACTGAACTGCCCTGTCCACAGGGGGCAGTATTATAGTAGTTATATTCCTGTATATAGAGGCAGTATTATAGTAGTTATATTCTTGTATATAGGAGGCAGTATTATAGTAGTTATATTCTTGTATATAGGAGCAGTATTATAGTAGTTATATTCTTGTATATAGGAGCAGTATTATAGTAGATATATTCTTGTATATAGGAGGCAGTATTATAGTAGTTATATTCTTGTATATAGGAGCAGTATTATAGTAGTTATATTCTTGTATATAGGAGCAGTATTATAGTAGTTATATTCTTGTATATAGGAGCAGTATTATAGTAGTTATATTCTTGTATATAGGAGGCAATATTATAGTATATATATTCTTGTATATAGGAGGCAGTATTATAGTAGTCATATTCCTGTATATAGAGGCAGTATTATAGTAGTTATATTCTTGTATATAGGAGCAGTATTATAGTAGTTATATTCTTGTATATAGGAGCAGTATTATAGTAGTTATATTCTTGTATATAGGAGGCAATATTATAGTAGTTATATTCTTGTATATAGGAGGCAGTATTATAGTAGTCATATTCCTGTATATAGAGGCAGTATTATAGTAGTTATATTCTTGTATATAGGAGCAGTATTATAGTAGTTATATTCTTGTATATAGGAGCAGTATTATAGTAGTTATATTCCTGTATATAGAGGCAGTATTATAGTAGTTATATTCTTGTATATAGGAGCAGTATTATAGTAGTTATATTCTTGTATATAGGAGCAGTATTATAGTAGTTATATTCTTGTATATAGGAGGCAATATTATAGTATATATATTCTTGTATATAGGAGGCAGTATTATAGTAGTCATATTCCTGTATATAGAGGCAGTATTATAGTAGTTATATTCTTGTATATAGGAGCAGTATTATAGTAGTTATATTCTTGTATATAGGAGCAGTATTATAGTAGTTATATTCTTGTATATAGGAGGCAATATTATAGTAGTTATATTCTTGTATATAGGAGGCAGTATTATAGTAGTCATATTCCTGTATATAGAGGCAGTATTATAGTAGTTATATTCTTGTATATAGGAGCAGTATTATAGTAGTTATATTCTTGTATATAGGAGCAGTATTATAGTAGTTATATTCCTGTATATAGAGGCAGTATTATAGTAGTTATATTCTTGTATATAGGAGCAGTATTATAGTAGTTATATTCTTGTATATAGGAGCAGTATTATAGTAGTTATATTCTTGTATATAGGAGCAGTATTATAGTAGTTATATTCTTGTATATAGGAGCAGTATTATAGTAGTTATATTCTTGTATATAGGAGCAGTATTATAGTAGTTATATTCTTGTATATAGGAGCAGTATTATAGTAGTTATATTCTTGTATATAGGAGCAGTATTATAGTAGTTATATTCTTGTATATAGGAGCAGTATTATAGTAGTTATATTCTTGTATAAAGGAGGCAGTATTATAGTAGTTATATTCTTGTATATAGGAGCAGTATTATAGTATATATATTCTTGTATATAGGAGCAGTATTATAGTAGTTATATTCTTGTATATAGGAGCAGTATTATAGTAAGTTATATTCTTGTATATAGGAGCAGTATTATAGTAGTTATATTCTTGTATAAAGGAGGCAGTATTATAGTAGTTATATTCTTGTATATAGGAGCAGTATTATAGTAGTTATATTCTTGTATATAGGAGCAGCTATTATAGTAGTTATATTCTTGTATATAGAGCAGTATTATAGTAGTTGTATTCTTGTATATAGGAGCAGTATTATAGTAGTTATATTCTTGTATATAGGAGCAGTATTATAGTAGTTATATTCTTGTATATAGGAGCAGTATTATAGTAGTTATATTCTTGTATATAGGAGCAGTATTATAGTAGTTATATTCTTGTATATAGGAGCAGTATTATATTAGTTATATTCTTGTATATAGAGGCAGTATTATAGTAGTTATATTCTTGTATATAGGAGCAGTATTATAGTAGTTATATTCTTGTATATAGGAGCAGTATTATAGTAGTTATATTCCTGTATATAGAGGCAGTATTATAGTAGTTATATTCTTGTATATAGGAGCAGTATTATAGTAGTTATATTCTTGTATATAGGAGCAGTATTATAGTAGTTATATTCTTGTATATAGGAGGCAATATTATAGTAGTTATATTCTTGTATATAGGAGGCAGTATTATAGTAGTCATATTCCTGTATATAGAGGCAGTATTATAGTAGTTATATTCTTGTATATAGGAGCAGTATTATAGTAGTTATATTCTTGTATATAGGAGCAGTATTATAGTAGTTATATTCTTGTATATAGGAGGCAATATTATAGTAGTTATATTCTTGTATATAGGAGGCAGTATTATAGTAGTCATATTCCTGTATATAGAGGCAGTATTATAGTAGTTATATTCTTGTATATAGGAGCAGTATTATAGTAGTTATATTCTTGTATATAGGAGCAGTATTATAGTAGTTATATTCCTGTATATAGAGGCAGTATTATAGTAGTTATATTCTTGTATATAGGAGCAGTATTATAGTAGTTATATTCTTGTATATAGGAGCAGTATTATAGTAGTTATATTCTTGTATATAGGAGCAGTATTATAGTAGTTATATTCTTGTATATAGGAGCAGTATTATAGTAGTTATATTCTTGTATATAGGAGCAGTATTATAGTAGTTATATTCTTGTATATAGGAGCAGTATTATAGTAGTTATATTCTTGTATATAGGAGCAGTATTATAGTAGTTATATTCTTGTATATAGGAGCAGTATTATAGTAGTTATATTCTTGTATATAGGAGCAGTATTATAGTAGTTATATTCTTGTATATAGGAGCAGTATTATAGTAGTTATATTCTTGTATAAAGGAGGCAGTATTATATTAGTTATATTCTTGTATATAGGAGCAGTATTATAGTAGTTATATTCTTGTATATAGGAGCAGCATTATAGTAGTTATATTCTTGTATATAGAAGCAATATTATAGTAGTTCTATTCTTGTATATAGAAGCAATATTATAGTAGTTATATTCTTGTATATAGGAGCAGTATTATAGTAGTTATATTCTTGTATATAGGAGCAGTATTATAGTAGTTATATTCTTGTATATAGGAGCAGTATTATAGTAGTTATATTCTTGTATATAGGAGCAGCATTATAGTAGTTATATTCTTGTATATAGGAGCGGTATTATAGTAGTTATATTCTTGTATATAGCAGGCAGTATTATAGTAGTTATATTCTTGTATATAGGAGACAGTATTATAGTAGTTATATTCTTGTATATAGGAGCAGTATTATAGTAGTTATATTGTATGTAGGAGCAGTATTATAGTAGTTATATTGTATGTAGGAGCAGTATTATAGTAGTTATATTCTTGTATATAGGAGCAGTATTATAGTAGTTATATTCTTGTATGTAGGAGCGGTATTATAGTAGTTATATTCTTGTATATAGGAGCGGTATTATAGTAGTTATATTCTTGTATATAGGAGGCAGTATTATAGTAGTTATATTCTTGTATATAGGAGACAGTATTATAGTAGTTATATTCTTGTATATAGGAGCAGTATTATAGTAGTTATATTCTTGTATGTAGGAGCAGTATTATAGTAGTTATATTCTTGTACGTAGGAGCAGTATTATAGGAGTTATATTCTTGTACGTAGGAGCAGTATTATAGTAGATATATTCTTGTATATAGGAGCAGTATTATAGTAGATATATTCTTGTATATAGGAGCAGTATTATAGTAGTTATATTCTTGTATATAGGAGCAGTATTATAGTAGGTATATTCCTGTATATAGGGGCAGTATTATAGTAGGTATATTCCTGTATATAGGGGCAGTATTATAGTAGGTATATTCCTGTATATAGGGGCAGTATTATAGTAGGTATATTCTTGTGTATAGGAGCAGTATTATAGTAATGTTCTTTTATATAGGAGCATAATTATAGTAGTTATATCCTTGTATATAGGAGGCAGTATTATAGTAGTTATATTCTTGTATATAGGAGCAGTATTATAGTAGTTATATTCTTGTATGTAGGAGCAGTATTATAGTAGTTATATTCTTGTATGTAGGAGCAGTATTATAGTAGTTATATTCTTGTATATAGGAGCAGTATTATAGTAGTTATATTCTTGTATATAGGAGCAGTATTATAGTAGTTATATTCTTGTATATAGGAGCAGTATTATAGTAGTTATATTCTTGTATATAGGGGACAGTATTATAGTAGTTATATTCTTGTATATAGGGGCAGTATTATAGTAGTTATATTCTTGTATATAGGGGGCAGTATTATAGTAGTTATATTCTTGTATATAGGGGGCAGTATTATAGTAGTTATATTCTTGTATATAGGGGCAGAATTATAGTAGTTATATCCTTGTATATAGGAGCAGTATTATAGCAGGTATACAGTATTCTATATAGTCTAGTATAAGAAGTTGTATATGAGGTAGTAAGTTTATTCTTGTAAATAGTTGACCAAACAGAGAAACCCCCAAACTCTTCATTTACCGTCCAGATTTATACATAAAAACAGCAGATTCTGCTCCTGCAAATAAACGGGTGAAAATAAAACCTGGCACAGAAAGGAGACAAAAGGTCAGAAAGCGGAGACTGTGTACCTAGTAGGCAGGATTTTAAGTCACGAGAATAAGTAATTATTTGAATTGTATGGTGTTACATTTCAGGGAATAGTAACAATAACTATAAATAAAAAATTAAGAATTAAAATAAAATATAAAAAAAAATAAAAAAATAAAACAGTTCCCTAGACATTGCATGATCATACATCTGCTTCCGCGCTGCAACAGCCTGGTGGTGGTTTATTAATAAAGGGCATTTGATTACCAACACTTGGCTACTACTTACCCTCTTAATTCCTATTGAGTCGGGAAGGGATAATTTCCAACATGCAGTTGAAACAATGCCCCTGTGTGTTCCCCATTGGCAGCTTGATGGTGCTGATAAACCAGTAAGCTGATAAACCAGTAAACATCGCACGGCCATTGTTTAACGCATTTTTTGGCATGCGGCTTCTGTATTTTTAAATAATGACACTATGGAATCTGCTGGATGTTGTTTATCTAATCTTAAGACCCTTCCAAGGACCAGATGTTCTAAGTCAGTTTTTTTTTCCCAACCAGGGTGCCTCCAGCTGTTGCAAGACTACAACTCCCAGGTGCTGTCCTGTAATGACCAGACAACTAAGGGTAGTAAAGTTCTGTGTGTGCGCTCTGGGCAGAAAGTCTAGCTCTGAGCCAGTGTCCTGAAACAAGAATTAGAAATAGCGGTCCGTCCATTACAGAAGTGAGAATCCAAAAATGAGGCAAATCTACAACTCCCAGCATGTCCGGACAGCCTTCGGCTGTCCGGACATGCTGGGAGTTGTAGATTTGCAGCAGCTGGAGGCACACTGGTTGGGGAAATTGGTGTGATAGGAATTTTTTTTTTTTTTTTGCCGGTCTGAGGTCACGGTGCCCTGTAAATGCTGCTCTAGTACTAATGGGCTATGTGTGGGGCAGGTTGTGTATAGATCTGCCCTAGGTGCCCCCTCTGCTTGGTACTTACCCCGCCAGTCTGCAGGTGAAGTAGCAGAGACATGTGAGGACGATAAAAGCCACGATGGAGCAGATGACGGTGGTGAGGAGTATGTGGGTCTCGTTGCTCATTGCCATGATTGGGGGGGGGGGGGGCACAGGCCTCCTCACTCTGCCCCTTATAGACCCCTAGGGAAGTGTAGTGGGCACCAGGTGCCAGGAGACTGAGCCGCCAGCCGTGGAGCCGTCTCAGCAGATTCCCGGATTTACTATGACCCTGATAAGATAATTCCTGAGGATTACCATGGGAGCAGTGACGCCCCCTCCTGGGGCAACTACAGGGGTCTCCGGGGTCATACAGAGCCCCCTGCTGGACACCCAGGTCACTGGAGAATGGGATAGGGAATGGTCACATGTAAAGCGGTATCACACATGATGGGCTTAGAAACACCATCTCAGCAGACTGTACCACACATATTAGGATTAGATACACGGCTAATCGGACAGTATCACACGATAGGATTAGGTACACAGTTCACCAGACAGTACTACACATATTAGGATTAGATACACGGCTAAATGGACAGTATCGCGCAATAGGATTAGTTACAGTTCACTAGACAGTACTACACATATTAGGATTAGATACACGGCTAATCGGACAGTATCACGTGATAGAATTAGTTACACAGATCACCAATTGCATGATACTGTCCGATTAGCAGAGTATCTAATCCTAATTGGACTGTATTGCACATGATGGGCTTAGAAACCCCATCTCAATAGACGGTACCACACATTAGGATTAGATACACAGCTAGTCGGACAGTATCACTCAATAGGATTAGTTACACAGGTCACCAGACAGTACCACATTAGGATTAGATACACAGCTAATCAGACAGTATCACTCAATAGGATTAGTTACACCGATCACCATACAGTACCACACATTAGGATTAGATACACAGCTAATCGTACAGTATCACGCAATGGGATTAGATACACATCACCAGACAGTACCACACAGGATTAGATACACAGCTAATGGTACAGTATCACTCGATAGGATTAGTTACACAGATCACCAGACAGTACCACACATTAGGATTAGATACACAGCTAATGGTACAGTATCATGCGATGGGATTAGTTACACAGATTACCAGACAGTACCACATTAGGATTAGATACACAGCTAATGGTACAGTATCATGCGATGGGATTAGTTACACAGATTACCAGACAGTACCACATTAGGATTAGATACACAGGTAATCGTACAGTATCACGCAATGGGATTAGTTACACAGATCACCAAACAGTACCACACATTAGGATTAGATACACAGCTAATGGTACAGTATCATGCGATGGGATTAGTTACACAGATCACCAGACAGTACCACACAGGATTAGATACACAGCTAATCGGACAGTATCACTCGATAAGGGGCGCAGGACTCCTCCCTCTACACCCAGTTCCGTATTTTCTAATAAACAAGTAAAACAATGGAAACTGTGTATAAAGTTTTGGCACGTGGAGGCGGTCGCCATCAACGGATTGTGGTGGTTTCCAGGACTGTGATAAATAAATATATAGGTGAGAGAGCGCCAATCCGACTTAACCCTTCTGTAGTCAGTGTACAGGTGAGGGGACACCCGGTTGTGTACGTTTTGCATCATTTACGGTTTTATATATATATATTTTTTTTTTCCCGTACGCACCACCATAGTCTACTACAGTTTTATGTCTGTTGAAAAAACCGGATACAACCCATGTTTTTTATTTTATTTTTTTTAAATGGTGGTGAATGGAATCCATACAGTACCATACGGTTTTGCAGTTTGCACATGCGCAGTGCACGCCGAAAGTTCTTCCCACAAATAGAACTTTAAGGACAAACATATAACCGTATCTTTTTTGAAATATTTTTTTTTTCAAAAAAATTATTAAACCGTATGCAACCGGACATCCGTTTTCAAACTGTATACAGTTTAAAACCGTACAGAGGTATATACGGTTGTATACAGCTCGGTCTGGTTTGGAGACATACCTTGAAATTTTTTTTTTTTTTTCAATCCTGGCGCAATTGATACAAGATGTCAGATGAATAAATGAAATTGAAAGTGTGTTTTTTTTATATATATATATATATTTTTTTTTTTCTTAGAATTTCCACGGAGAAATGTGGTTTTCATGATACTATAATTCCGACCAGTCTGTGCTCTTAGTCAGTGTTTCCCAACCAGTGTTCCTCTAGCTGTGACAAAACTACAAATCCCAGCATGCCCAGACAGCCTTTGGCTGTCTGGGCATGCTGGGAGTTGTAGTTTTGACGCAGCTGGAGGCACACTGAGAAACACTGTTCAAAATGATCCTTTATCTTCTTCTTACCATACGTGAAATCGCTCCTGATAGTGTTTGTCATCCCTCGCATGCTATTCACCCCCCACCCCACCTGAATATGGAGACCATTAGGCACGTGGCCTCTATACTGCCCCCGCTACAATAGTCTGCTTCATCCGGATGAATGGGGGGCCTTCCTGTACAGCAGCGGGTTCACTGGAGGGGATGACTGGCTCTTTGCCCTATACATACACAAGGGATGGGCCCCTGGTACTGACTGTGTATTGGGGGGGGCCAGGGGTGTAGCTATAGAGGACGCAGAGAGAGCAGTTACACAAGGGCCCTGGTGCCTAAGGGGCCCCCAAAGCACTTCTGGCCCGTAAGAGACCAGTATTATAGTTGGCCCTTGGGGCCCTGTGGCAGATATTGACCTAGAAGCTACAAGTTAAGCCTCTGTCGGGCCCCAGGAGGAGGTTTACAGACTCTTTAACCTTGTAGTTCGGGTTTGAGCCCCACGTTACGTGTATTGTACGAATGAGTAACACGACTCCTGTATACCATGCTGGACCTCTGGCACAATACATGGACAGCTGTATGACAGATGTGTGTGGGAAAACATGCATGCTGGGATTTGAGGGGTTAATCGGTGTGAAGTGCACCCCCCCCCCCCCCCCCCCCCTTTGGCTGAGCTGATTGGCCCTTTGTGTTTTTCGGCTGCCTAGACGCCTCAATCTTCTCTCTACCACAGCGGCGGACACAACGCCAAGTAGGTCAGCACTAAGTGTATGGACGAGGACGATCACATCCCCTCCAGTAAGGAGGAGGCGCCCCCTAGTCATGACTAATTCACCCACAGAGGTGCCCCAGATGGAAACCATTGAGCTCGACCCTTATTCTGGAGCATATAATAGTCCTGGATCATAATGACCTCCAGAGACGTTACATCATAACACTCCAGATATAACCTCTATATATTACATCATAGCGCTCGAGTACTGATCTAACCTCTATATTACATCATATGTGACTGATATCAGCCTCTTATAATGCTCCAGTACTGATATAACCTCTATATATTACATCATATGTGATATCAGCCGCTCCTCTTATAACGCTCCAGTACTGATATAATCTCTATATATTACATCATATGTGATGATATCATCCGCTCCTCTTATAACGCTCCAGTACTGATATAACCTCTATATATTACATCATATGTGATGAGATCAGCCGCTCCTCTTATAACGCTCCAGTACTGATATAATCTCTATATATTACATCATATGTGATGATATCAGCCGCTCCTCTTATAACACTCCAGTACTGATATAATCTCTATATACTACATCATATGTGATATCATCCGCTCCTCTTATAATGCTCCAGTACTGATATAACCTCTATATATTACATCATATGTGATGATATCAGCCGCTCCTCTTATAACGCTCCAGTACTGATATAATCTCTATATATTACATCATATGTGATATCAGCCGCTCCTCTTATAATGCTCCAGTACTGATATAACCTCTATATAAGAGGAGCGGCTGATATCATCACATATGATGTAATATATAGAGATTATATCAGTACTGGAGCGTTATAACAGAAGTGGATGATGTCAGTCATATATGATGTAATATAACGCTCCAGTACTGATAGAACCTCTATATATTACATCATATGTGATGATATCAGCCGCTCCTCTTATAACGCTCCAGTACTGATATAACCTCTATATATTACATCATATGTGATATCATCCGCTCCTCTTATAATGCTCCAGTACTGATATAACCTCTATATATTACATCATATGTGATATCATCCGCTCCTCTTATAACGCTCCAGTACTGATATAACCTCTATATATTACATCATATGTGATATCAGCCGCTCCTCTTATAACGCTCCAGTACTGATATAATCTCTATATATTACATCATATGTGATGATATCAGCCGCTCCTCTTATAACACTCCAGTACTGATATAACCTCTATATATTACATCATATGTGATGATATCAGCCGTTCCTCTTATAACGCTCCAGTACTGATATAATCTCTATATATTACATCATATGTGATATCATCCGCTCCTCTTATAACGCTCCAGTACTGATATAACCTCTATATATTACATCATATGTGACTGATATCAGCCGCTCCTCTTATAACACTCCAGTACTGATATAACCTCTATATATTACATCATATGTGATGATATCAGCCGCTCCTCTTATAATGCTCCAGTACTGATATAACCTCTATATATTACATCATATGTGATGATATCAGCCGCTCCTCTTATAACGCTCCAGTACTGATATAACCTCTATATATTACATCATATGTGACTGATATCAGCCGCTCCTCTTATAACGCTCCAGTACTGATATAACCTCTATATATTACATCATATGTGATGATATCAGCCGCTCCTCTTATAACGCTCCAGTACTGATATAATCTCTATATATTACATCATATGTGATATCATCCGCTCCTCTTATAACACTCCAGTACTGATATAACCTCTATATATTACATCATATGTGATGATATCAGCCGCTCCTCTTATAACGCTCCAGTACTGATATAACCTCTATATATTACATCATATGTGATATCAGCCGCTCCTCTTATAACGCTCCAGTACTGATATAATCTCTATATATTACATCATATGTGATATCAGCCGCTCCTCTTATAACACTCCAGTACTGATATAACCTCTATATATTACATCATATGTGACTGATATCAGCTGCTCCTCTTATAACGCTCCAGTACTGATATAACCTCTATATAAGAGGATTGGATGATATCAGTCATATATTTCTATTTGCTCATCTCCTAGAATTGGCTGATAACAGGGAGCAGTAGCCTGTATTTCCGTTACCCCTGATCCTCCAGGAGTTGCTGCCATTTCTGTACATGTAGATTATTTATCAAATCCCGTCCAGAGGAAAAGTTGCTGAGTTCCCATAGCAACCAATCACTTTCATTTTTTAAAAGGAATCGAAAAAATAAGCGATCTGATTGGTTGCTATGGGCACCTCGCACTTCTCCTCTGGACAGATTGATCGGGTTTGATCTTCCCTATAGGTCTATACAGCGCCCGCCCAGGGCCGCGGTCATGTGATTTCCCATTGTACAGTGGCGCAGTCTCCTATAGCAACAAACCAGATATCAGCTTTCATTATTCAGAGGCTTTTTTTATTTTATTTTTTTTGAAAGCCGATTGGAACATTGGGGGAGATTTATCACAACCTGTTCAGAGGACAAGTTGCGGAGTTGCCCATAGCAACCAATCAGCGTCTCATTTTTCAGAGATTAAAAAAAAAATGAAAGATCTGATTGGTTGCTATGGGCAACTCGGCAACGTTTCCTCTGAAGAGGTTTTGATCTCCCCCACTGTGTATAATGCACCTAATATGTCTATACAGGAACAGTATTGTGTACACTACACAACATCAGTGTATTAAGGGGTCGGGGTCGTCCCTATTGTATTACGTGTTTATAATCTCGCACCTCCAGCAGGGGGCAGGCTGCTGACACTTACCATTCGTCTCCGATCAGACAATGCGACCTCTGTCCACACTACATCTGTTCTGGAGATCTGTACAAATACCCTCACACCCCTCAGCCCTGGAATCACCCACCCCCATATATAACAGCCCCCAACCATGGCATCACCCCTATATAGAACTACCTCCAACCAATACATAACCCCTATATAGAACAGCCTCCAACCATGGAATCACCCCCAAATATAACTACCTCCAACCAATACATAACCCCTATATAGAACTACCTCCAACCAATACATCACCCCTATATACAACAGCCTCCAACCAATGCATAACCCCTATATAGAACAGCCTCCAACCAATATATAACCCCTATATAGAACAACCTCCAACCATGGCATCACCCCATATATAACAGCCCCCAACCATGGCATCACCCCATATATAACAGCCCCCAACCAATGCATAACCCCTATATAGAACAACCTCCAACCATGACATCACCCCCAAATATAACAGCCTCCAACCATGGCATCACCCCTATATAGAACTACCTCAAACCAATACATAACCCGTATATATAACAACCTCCAACCATGACATCACCCCCACATATATAACCACCTACAATACATAACCCCTATATAGAACAACCTCCAACCATGGAATCACCTCCAACCAATACATAACCCCTATATAGAACTACCTCCAACCATGGCATCACCCCCACATAGCCTCCAACCAATATATAACCCCTATATAGTACAGCCTCCAACCAATATATAACCCCTATATAGTACAGCCTCCAACCAATATATAACCCCTATATAGTACAGCCTCCAACCAATATATAACCCCTATATAGTACAGCCTCCAACCAATATATAACCCCTATATAGTACAGCCTCCAACCAATATATAACCCCTATATAGTACAGCCTCCAACCAATATATAACCCCTATATAGTACAGCCTCCAACCAATATATAACCCCTATATAGTACAGCCTCCAACCAATATATAACCCCTATATAGTACAGCCTCCAACCAATATATAACCCCTATATAGTACAGCCTCCAACCAATATATAACCCCTATATAGTACAGCCTCCAACCAATATATAACCCCTATATAGTACAGCCTCCAACCAATATATAACCCCTATATAGTACAGCCTCCAACCAATATATAACCCCTATATAGTACAGCCTCCAACCAATATATAACCCCTATATAGTACAGCCTCCAACCAATATATAACCCCTATATAGTACAGCCTCCAACCAATATATAACCCCTATATAGTACAGCCTCCAACCAATATATAACCCCTATATAGTACAGCCTCCAACCAATATATAACCCCTATATAGTACAGCCTCCAACCAATATATAACCCCTATATAGTACAGCCTCCAACCAATATATAACCCCTATATAGTACAGCCTCCAACCAATATATAACCCCTATATAGTACAGCCTCCAACCAATATATAACCCCTATATAGTACAGCCTCCAACCAATATATAACCCCTATATAGTACAGCCTCCAACCAATATATAACCCCTATATAGTACAGCCTCCAACCAATATATAACCCCTATATAGTACAGCCTCCAACCAATATATAACCCCTATATAGTACAGCCTCCAACCAATATATAACCCCTATATAGTACAGCCTCCAACCAATATATAACCCCTATATAGTACAGCCTCCAACCAATATATAACCCCTATATAGTACAGCCTCCAACCAATATATAACCCCTATATAGTACAGCCTCCAACCAATATATAACCCCTATATAGTACAGCCTCCAACCAATATATAACCCCTATATAGTACAGCCTCCAACCAATATATAACCCCTATATAGTACAGCCTCCAACCAATATATAACCCCTATATAGTACAGCCTCCAACCAATATATAACCCCTATATAGTACAGCCTCCAACCAATATATAACCCCTATATAGTACAGCCTCCAACCAATATATAACCCCTATATAGTACAGCCTCCAACAAATACATAACCCCTATATAGAACAACCTCCAACCATGGTATCACCCCATATATAATAGCCTCCAACCGTTACGTTATCCTAACAGCCTCCAACCATGACATCACCCCCAAATATAACAACCCCTATATAGAACAACCTCCAACATGGCATCACCCCCACATATAACCACATCCTACAATACATAACCCCTATATAGAACTACCTCCAA
The DNA here is from genome assembly GCF_029499605.1 of Hyla sarda. Taxonomy (NCBI): domain Eukaryota; kingdom Metazoa; phylum Chordata; class Amphibia; order Anura; family Hylidae; genus Hyla; species Hyla sarda. Next base: position 4,800,091 of record NC_079198.1, on the reverse strand, counting down.
CCACGGTATTACCCCATATAGAACAGCCTTCATCCACAGCATCACCCATATATAACAACCTCCAACAAATACATAACCCCTATATAGAACAACCTCCAACCATGGTATCACCCCATATATAATAGCCTCCAACTGTTACATTATCCCAATATATAACAGCCCCGAACCATGACATCACCCCCACATATATAACAGCCCCGAACCATGACATCACCCCCACATATATAACAGCCTCCAGCCCTGGTATCACTCCATATAGAACAGCTTCAAGTGCTGGCAGTACCCCATATGGTACAGTATCCCATATATGGAAGAGCCCGCAGCCTTGGCACAGAATCTCATATGGCACAGCCCCACCAGCCCTGGCACCTTGCCCCATGTATGGCACAGCGCCCCATGTAAGGCCCAGCCCCCACCAGCCCTGGCACCTGACCCCAGCAGTCCTGTCCTCCTGTGAATGTTCGGAGCCTCTTACCTGCCTCCTGAGCTCCGAGTCTTGTGCAACTTTTAGCTGAGAAGCTGAAGAAAAGTTCAAGGAGGGAAGAAGTTTGAGTTACAGGACAACCCATTAAGATGCAAATATGTCCTCTCCATACTGATCCCAGCCCCTCACCCCCACCCACCCCAATCATCCTCTCCCCCTGATCCTTTCAGTCTGTGCAATAGACAGGATTTCTTCCTCAAAGATGTTAACCCAGAAACTTCCTGGGGGGAGGGGGTCCCTCTTATCGGGGTCACCATGCCCTGCTGGAAACACGTGCAGATGTAGTGGAGTTTGTGGATTTTAGACATGGGTGTGACTAGGGGAGCAGACATGGGGTGCATGGAGTGTGGATTAGGGCCTTGGAGTTTCCCCTACTGTGAATGTAACATTATTCCTGTGACGTCACGGTGTGTATTATTCCTGTGACGTCACGGTGTGTATTATTCCTGTGACGTCACGGTGTGTATTATTCCATGGACTGTGACGTCACGGTGTGCATTATTCCCTGGACTGTGACGTCACGGTGTGTATTATTCCCTGGACTGTGACGTCACGGTGTGTATTATTCCATGGACTGTGACGTCACGGTGTGTATTATTCCCTGGACTGTGACGTCACGGTGTGTATTATTCCCTGGACTGTGACGTCACGGTGTGTATTATTCCCTGGACTGTGACGTCACGGTGTGTATTATTCCATGGACTGTGACGTCACGGTGTGTATTATTCCATGGACTGTGACGTCACGGTGTGTATTATTCCATGGACTGTGACGTCACGGTGTGTATTATTCCCTGGACTGTGACGTCACGGTGTGTATTATTCCCTGGACTGTGACGTCACGGTGTGTAGTATTCCCTGGACTGTGACGTCACGGTGTGTAGTATTCCCTGGACTGTGACGTCACGGTGTGTATTATTCCCTGGACTGTGACGTCACGGTGTGTATTATTGCCTGGACTGTGACGTCACGGTGTGTATTATTCCCTGGACTGTGACGTCACGGTGTGTATTATTCCCTGGACTGTGACGTCACGGTGTGTATTATTCCCTGGACTGTGACGTCACGGTGTGTATTATTCCCTGGACTGTGACGTCACGGTGTGTATTATTCCTGGACTGTGACGTCACGGTGTGTATTATTCCCTGGACTGTGACGTCACGGTGTGTATTATTCCATGGACTGTGACGTCACGGTGTGTATTATTCCCTGGACTGTGACGTCACGGTGTGTAGTATTCCCTGGACTGTGACGTCACGGTGTGTAGTATTCCCTGGACTGTGACGTCACGGTGTGTAGTATTCCCTGGACTGTGACGTCACGGTGTGTATTATTCCCTGGACTGTGACGTCACGGTGTGTATTATTGCCTGGACTGTGACGTCACGGTGTGTATTATTCCCTGGACTGTGACGTCACGGTGTGTATTATTCCCTGGACTGTGACGTCACGGTGTGTATTATTCTGTTCCGCAGCACTTTACGATTCTCTGGAATGCAAAACCCCAAAGTCTTGGAGACTGGAGTGAGAGGTTCGGATATTGATAGACTTTGGTTTTAGATCATTATTGGGGAAGAGATGTAGGGTGGTGCAGGAGAGCTCTGGCTCAATGAGGAGTGTATTTTGTATTCGGAACTTAATGGGCAATCAGTGTAGCGACTGGCATGGTGGTAGGCGTCAGTGCAGTGACTGGCACTGGGGAAACTGGGCTACAAGGGGTCAAGAAGGGTGTTATTGGAGAGTTGGGGGGGGGGGGGGGAAGGACTAGGTGTGAGGAAATGGGGTGAGTGAGGAAGGGTAAACTCAATATGCAAAATACTGGGGGTTGGGCGGACCATAAAATGTTACCAGTGGTGGAGGAGACTACCAGGGACGGCCATTGTGTTGCAGGAGGATGTAATCTATCCTATAGTCCTTATCAGATGGGTGGAGAAACCGCCATGGGTCATAAACCTGGAGGAGGGTAAAGGCTCGCTTAAGGAGTTAAATGGCAGAATATGGCAGCACGCCCCCCCCCCCCCCAACAACCCTGGAAGAGCCATGTCCACAAAGTTCGACAAATATGGGATCTGGTGAAGATTAGGAGCATAAACATTGACCTCGTGGCCACCAATAGAGGGTTGTGTATTGGGCCATGACTACATGTTTCTGGCATCACAAACTTAACAATTTATCACCACAGATGTGTATTGGGGGGGGAACGACTCTTCTACTTAATCGGTCTCTGACTTCTCACCGCGCCCCGGTGACCCTTCCAGGTTAATTATTTTCTGGTGAAGTTTGAGCCTTGGTGTAAATTGCGCGGTTCGGTGGGTTTCTTGGCTCTGCCCACATGATCTTTGAGCTCTATAAAGGAAATTGTAATGTAACTTGGTAGAGGATTAATCATCTCCAGGAGCCCAGGGTTCATTTCTGTCCTAATAACTGCACCCCCCCCCCCAGCATATCCTCCCGGGGATCCGGGGTGCATGTCGCTGCTGACGTCGGCCCAGCACGGACTGCACAATAAGATCACATCATGCAGTATCCAACAGAGGACGTAGCTGCAGAGAGAGGTGGCACATGGGAGGTAATATTAATGGGGGGGGATAATTTATAGTGTGTGGTTGAAAAGAGGGTCTTATCATTATATGGGGAAGAGACTGGGAGGGTGCTGGAAAAGTCGGGACACAAGGATGATTGTCCGGTAGATTCTACAAGAGTTGTGGCGAGAGGACAGAGCCCCTGATGTATGTAGTAACAGTATGGCGGTATTTATTCCTTACTATACTGTTAGGTTTTAAAAACCAACTATCGCTTCTCTGGGTGTCGTCCTGGCGGTCTAGGGGAGGGGTATGTGGCCACTTGGTTCTGCACCTCCCTGCAAACACCCCGGGTCCTCCTGCATGCAGGGTACCGACCGTTCACAGCTCTGCGGGCAGATACCTTGGCTAACGCCTAGGGGGGTGCTGGGAGCCGGTGTGGTCCCTTAGTAGCGTTGGCGAAAATGGAACCTTGCAGGTATCTTTCGGCCCGGAGGGAAAGGGCGAGGTTTTTTGGGAGGGCTCTCTCTCCTTTCGGAGAAGGACTTGCAATAGACCACATCTTTTTGTGCAGGTTTTTTCATTTTAGTGGAACTCATTTTGCACGTTCCTCAGCTCTTAGATAAAAAAAACACTCGCTCCAATCTGTCATGGGGAGTGGAGGGGACCCAAGTGCAAAGGAAATCTCTAGTCTTGAAACACTTGTTTCAGATCACTGGGGGTCTGACCACTGGGACACCCTGCGATCTCTCGTACGGGGCCCCGGCAGCCTGCAGGAAGGATGAGTGACCACCACACGAAGCTGCGGCTGACACTCCCCCTCAATACTACTACATGGCAGAGCCGCAGCGCTGTATTGAGGGGGCGTATTGGCCGCTGCTTCTGTGGTCGACACGCGCTCTGGCCATCGAGCTGGGGCCCTGTATGGGAGATTGCGGGGGGCTCCAGCGGCTGCCCCCTCCCCCTACACGCTCTGAAACGAAGGATAGGGGATAGGTTTTTAGGACTGGACTACCCCTTTAATGACATAGGACAGTGCTTTGCCTGAAGAATGAGAAGTGGCACTCAGCGGGGCTCCGCACGTTCAGAAGAGGTCACTGAGCAGGATCTATAAAGGGAGAGGCAGGACTATACCAGTGGCTTCCAAACCGGCCCTCTGGATGTTGAAAAGCTACAACTCCCAGCATGCCCAGACAGCCAACTGCTAGGAGTTGTAGTTTTGCAACATCTGGATGTTCCCAGTTTGGAGACTGGAGTCACTGCAGGATATATACATAAAGATCTACGTATAAAATAAGGAGTAGTACTGTGCAGGCTCCATACAAACAGAACGGGGAGTGGTACTGTGCAGGCTCCATACATACAGAACGGGGAGTGGTACTGTGCAGGCTCCATACAAACAGAACGGGGAGTGGTACTGTGCAGGCTCAATACATACAGAACGGGGAGTGGTACTGTGCAGGCTCCATACATACAGAGCGGGGAGTAGTACTGTGCAGGCTCCATACAGAGCAGGGAGTGGTACTGTGCAGGCTCCATACATACAGAACGGGCAGTAGTACTGTGCAGGCTCCATACATACAGAACGGGGAGTGGTACTGTGCAGGCTCCATACAAACAGAACGGGGAGTGGTACTGTGCAGGCTCAATACATACAGAACGGGGAGTGGTACTGTGCAGGCTCCATACATACAGAGCGGGGAGTAGTACTGTGCAGACTCCATACAGAGCGGGGAGTGGTACTGTGCAGGCTCCATACATACAGAACGGGCAGTAGTACTGTGCAGGCTCCATACAGAGCAGGGAGTGGTACTGTGCAGGCTCCATACATAGTGCGGGAAGTGGTACTGTGCAGGCTTCATACATACAGAGCGGGGAGTAGTACTGTGCAGACTCCATACAGAGCGGGGAGTGGTACTGTGCAGGCTCCATACATAGTGCGGGAAGTGGTACTGTGCAGGCTTCATACATACAGAGCGGGGAGTGGTACTGTGCAGACTCCATACATACAGAACGGGGAGTGGTACTGTGCAGGCTCCATACATACAGAGCGGGGAGTGGGTACTGTGCAGACTCCATACAAAAAGAGCGGGGAGTGGTACTGTGCAGGCTCCATACATACAGAACGGGGAGTAGTACTGTGCAGACTCCATACAGAGCGGGGAGTGGGTACTGTGCAGACTCCATACATACAGAGCGGGGAGTGGTACTGTGCAGGCTCCATACATACAGAGCGGGGAGTGGTACTGTGCAGGCTCCATACATACAGTGCGGGGAGTGGTACTGTGCAGGCTCCATACATAGTGCGGGAAGTGGTACTGTGCAGGCTCCATACATACAGTGCGGGGAGTGGTACTGTGCAGGCTCCATACATACAGAGCGGGGAGTGGTACTGTGCAGGCTCCATACATACAGAGCGGGGAGTGGTACTGTGCAGGCTCCATACATACAGTGCGGGGAGTGGTACTGTGCAGGCTCCATACATAGTGCGGGAAGTGGTACTGTGCAGGCTCCATACATACAGTGCGGGGAGTGGTACTGTGCAGGCTCCATACATAGTGCGGGAAGTGGTACTGTGCAGGCTCCATACATACAGAACGGGGAGTGGTACTGTGCAGGCTCCATACATACAGTGCGGGGAGTGGTACTGTGCAGGCTCCATACATACAGTGCGGGGAGTGGTACTGTGCAGGCTCCATACATACAGTGCGGGGAGTGGTACTGTGCAGGCTCCATACATAGAGCGGGGAGTGGTACTGTGCAGGCTCCATACATAGTGCAGGAAGTGGTACTGTGCAGGCTCCATACATAGTGCTGGGAGTGGTACTGTGCAGGCTCCATACATACAGAGCGGGGAGTGGTACTGTGCAGGCTCTATACATACAGTGCGGGGAGTGGTACTGTGCAGGCTCCATACATACAGTGCGGGGAGTGGTACTGTGCAGGCTCCATACATAGAGCAGGGAGTGGTACTGTGCAGGCTCCATACATAGTGCAGGAAGTGGTACTGTGCAGGCTCTATACATAGTGCGGGGAGTGGTACTGTGCAGGCTCTATACATAGTGCAGGAAGTGGTACTGTGCAGGCTCTATACATACAGTGCGGGGAGTGGTACTGTGCAGACTCCATACATACAGAGCGGGGAGTGGTACTGTGCAGGCTCCATACATAGTGCGGGGAGTGGTACTGTGCAGGCTCCATACATAGTGCAGG